>NC_056734.1:259980911-260280911 GCF_019279795.1 Protopterus annectens
AAGAAATGGACCTAGGATCTACTACTGACTGGCATTGTTTTGTAATAGGTTAAACTATAATCATGACAATTCTCCATTCTTTGGATAGTATTCATCTGTACATTTTTTGCAGTGCTCATTTTCTGCTTAATTAAAATATATACTTGATAACAAAGTCCATCTAAATTTGTGTGGCTTTAGATTGCAGATACAGCCATGACCACCTAATCAATAAGTATGCCATTACTAAGCTAACAAATGTATTAGTAGAAAATGTGACTCAAAATATCTGCCTCTTTGTCTGAAAAGATTTCAAGCCTGCATTAACTAAAGCACTGCTGGTGATTCCCTGTTGGGTGAGGAAAATAAACCTATATAATTTTTATTTTTGTCTGTCACTGAGAGAGATGCTTTCTGTTTTACCTGCTACATTTTATCTGTTTTAAGAAATCTGCTTGGCCTGGCATTTCTGTTCTATGTGAGAGGTAGACACTTAAATTATCTAGGCTGCACATTTCACATATTTTTTCGTTTGTTAAATTGCATTTCGAGTGATACTTAAATGCACAGTGAAATTCTGGGCCTTTGTCTTTGTCTGAAAACATTTTAAGCCTGCATAAACTAAAGCACTACTGGTGATTCCCTGCTAGGTTTTCCCACCCACCGTCTCATTTGTTGATCTGCTTTTTAAACCTGGTGATTTTAAGCTGCCCACCCTTACTGTAAATCGAGCTTAGTAAATTTCTTCCTTTCTAAACTGCTAATATTTTTAATTATTTATTTGCCTTTTCTTGTGCTTATATTGAAAAAGTGCATTTTGCCTCTCATTGTCTGTTCTACTGAGTTACTTTATCTGAGTTCTTTAGCTAGCAGATGGATAAAGTAGTATATTTTTACACCTTAGCAAGCACTTGTTTTTATATCAGAAAGTCAGTGGATTTTCCATCTAGTGCACAGGGAGGTATCCTGGTCTACTTAGGTTGGGGAAACACTTGAGATTTCTGCATGTAGTTTTATTGGCTGGAGGGTTTATTAATCAGCTTATGTAGTTTTTAATGCCTTTATATATTCTGTACCATTGAGTGGCTTTTCTCTCATTTATGCAAAGTGAAGTACTTTTATTGAATAATCACACTTTTATAAGCTGTTTAAAGTACACTGCTGTATCCATATCTTTGTTTGTTGTAGCATTTCATATCTTTTAAGTATGTTTGTGGTAGCACTTCACTCTGGACACTCCTCTACTGTGCTTTTACATTTGGAGGACTGAGATTATTCATCTAGTGGCAGTAGGTGTTTACCTGGTCTATCTGAACACACAAAAGGGGTGTAAGTATTTTTTGCACTTCTGTTATATACTGTGACTGTACTTTAGTAGTTTAAAATAAATGTACTGTCTGCTGCTGCTTTGCACTGTATTACATTGTATCTGTTAGTTGTAAGACTGTTGCAGGCAGTTTATGTGGTCTTGCTACACTTGGGCCCCAAAACAACTATTCTACATTAAGGTATTTTTCTGCACACTTGTGGTAGAAGTGTGTTGATCTAACTTGTTTGAGTTGGGGGTTGCTGGCAGAAGGCTTATTGTGTGCTTTCCTGATTAGTAGTTAGCTTAAAACGTGTTTCTCATTACCCATATTTAAACCTCGCATTTGCATGGTGCTACTCCTCACTCAGCAGCCATTAGCAGTGCTCTGTAGAGCTGCAAAAGCCTAGAAGCTCAGTTTTTCCCTATACACTGTTAGTGAAACCCTTCAAAACTTCTCTGCTGCTCTAGGAGCAACTCAGTTCTGCACTGAGCACCATTGCCTTATGAATCAACCTTAGCCTGTACAAAGTATAAGTCTGTTTTGTAGTCTTGGCATTACTAGCACAGTCCTGTCAAATTAACCCATTCCCTTCCCTAATAAAACATACAGTAAGAGCATGCTATCATGGATGGTGCAGTAGTGCAATGGTAGCATTGTTGCGTCACAGCAAGAGGTTCTTCGGTTTGATTCTCAGCTGGAGTGCCTTCTGTGTGGAGTCTGCATGTACTCCCTGCATACGTGTGGATTTCCTCTGGGTGCACTGGTTTCCTACCACATTCAGAGACATGCATCTGGAGCATTTCTCCCCGGGCCTCAGCTGAAAATTGGCTTTGTTCCAAGTCAGACTTTCCCGATTAACAAATGTTAAATAAATAAATAAACAGTTTCCCATCATCTTTCTGGCCAGCTGATAGACATGGGCATCCTAAGACAATGTAGCAATTGTCTTATGTATACTGAGAATCATTTACTCCTGAAACAAATACTTCATGTGAGAGATGTAGTTACAGTATGAAATTGGAGGCAAGACTCTCACATAAGGACAAATCAAATGCCAAGCAGGTTTTCAGCACACACACACACACACACACACACACACACACACACACACACACACACACACACACACACACACACACACACACATACACACTCACTTCCCATACTAAATAAGGACATGACAAATAAACCCACATATGCAGAGGGACTCACTAGTAACTTACCAAAAGATCAGAGGCCTCCCAAACACAAACCACTAACATACATGACAATGCAAAAAAACAACCACAACACATAACACGAACACCAGGGTCTCAACAAATAAGTGCATAAGGCTTTACACCACAACACCTAATGTATGAACTCTATTGTGAGACACATGAATGCTCCTTTCTCCAGGCTGTATAAAGAGTGGGGTATGGTTAGCTGCCTGTCAGGTGCCAGGATCCATCAAGTTACTCAAGCACAAGAACCAGTATGACTCAGTCATAGTCCATGTGGTGGTGAATGACTTGAGATGTACCCCAATAGACTATATTAAGACAGATATGACTAAGCTCTCAGATTATGTGTCACAGGCAGGTATAAGCTTAGCCTTAAGCAGCATTCTACCTTCTCCAAGGGTAGTGCCACAGTACAAACAAAAAAATTATTGACTTTAACAATTAGCTTAGCTTCTTTCAGTCCAAGAGATCCAATATCTGTCAGCCTGGGAAGACATGGTCGACAGGCCACTTTGCTTTACCAGAGTTTGTCTGCACCTGTCTTCTCTATGATTTCAGATTCTAGAAAAGGCATTAGCGACCCCTATTGTGCCTTTTTAGGTAGTGTCAAAATAACCAGCCTCCCAACATAACAAAATTCTATCTAGATAAACTCAAGATATTCCTGCTTAATTCTAGGAGTCTAAACAAGAAACTGCACTCCCTGGAAGCATGTCTCACTTTGGAAGATGCTGATGTCTGTGCATTCACCAAAACATGGTACAAAGGCACAGAAAGCACCCAGGCCATGCAGGGTTGCAATGCCTGCCATATATTTGAGACCACAAAGAAAGTGTGAAAGCACTAAAGGGTGAGGTGTATTCATCTTCATTAAGGATATATACACCTCAAGTTTGGTCAAACAGTATGACTCTATTGAGATACACCATGTCCACATAACTATAGGCATAGCCACCTATCACATCATAGCTAGTTTAGGTCCCCCACCATGAAACAGGAAAAGCATACTGCATACCTGGACTTACTGGAGTCATTTGCCATACAGCCCAACAACTTACTCATGTGTGATTTTAATTATCCTACCATCAACTGAGAAATATGGATGACCACAAACATTCTGGCTCAGAGGTTCTTGGACTTTGTCAATGCAAATGCTCCAGAACAGCTAGTCAGCACAACCAGAAGAGGATCAAATGTCCTGGACATAGTATAGTACTCACTAACATGGGAGAGCATTGCAGCCCCTCACGGTCCCCATGTGATATCCTCCCTGGTGAGATCAGACATAAATTAGTGTCGTTCGATGCAATTTTAAGACCAGATACCCCTTCAAGCTCAAAATAACTTAAGACTTTTTCAAAGACAAATTACCATCCACTAAGTGATGGTATAAGAAGTTTCAAAAACCCTTGAATGCAGGTAACATGGATTCCTATGCAGAGGTGAACACCAGCTGTACCTGACCATAATAAAACCAGGTCTTGCCAAAAAAAAAAAATAAGTCACCCTGATCAACCCTTAGTATAAAAATCTGTATAAAAAGAGAAATAAACTAATGTCCAAGAACAAGAGGGAACTGGCTCAACAGAAAGAAATCCCTCTCTAGCTTGAACAAACAAATTAGAAATCTTGTCAAATCCTGTAAAGCTAATTAAGAAGCATTATTCTGGTTGTGGTTTGGATTAATTTGGAGAAACCATAAAAGTTTAGGGAGTTTGCTTTTGAGGATAGACTCTCACATACACATACAAAAAGCAGTAAACAAGTTGTCATACCCTCACATACATCACACACTGCACCCACAAAGTGTCAG
This sequence comes from Protopterus annectens, assembly GCF_019279795.1. Taxonomy (NCBI): domain Eukaryota; kingdom Metazoa; phylum Chordata; order Ceratodontiformes; family Protopteridae; genus Protopterus; species Protopterus annectens. Next base: position 259,985,237 of record NC_056734.1, read on the forward strand.
ACACATAGACCTACATATGCAGAGGTACTTGCATTTAACTTACCCAAACTTCAAAGACCTCTCAGGCACAGTCCTCAGATACCCTACATGCATATAGGCAAGACATTTCCCATCACAAAACATAAAGCCATATCTCATTATGTCTCAACTACCAAGCCCATAAAGTGAACCACTCCTCAACCCAATATTCTGGTCATGGGAGTCTCCATTTTGTGTCACTCTGATGTCCCTCCTACCAGGCTTGATAAGGAGAAGGTTACAGTTAGTTACCTGTCAGGGGCTAGGATGTGCCATATCACGCAAGCACTCAGGTCACTTTCCCAGAAGTACCAGTATGGCTCAGTCATAGTCCACATGGACATGAAGGTTCTGAGATGTATTTCCTTGGACTATATGAAGAGAGACAAGACTGAGCTCTCAGAATATGTGTCACAGGCAGGTATGAGCCTAGCAGTGAGCAGCATTCTACCATCTCCAAGGATGATGTCACAATACCAGCAGAAAATGATCAACTTTAACAACTGGCTTAGCTACTGATGTCATTCCAAAGTGATCTAGTACTTGTCAGTCTGGGAGGACATGTTTGACAGGCCATGCTGCTTTGCCAGGGATGGTCTTCACCTGTCACCATTAGACTTTCTGATATTGGCCATAAGATTATCCATCCTTATAGCGCCCTTTTTAGGCATTACCGAACACACAAACCTTCCAACATAATAAAAGCTAAAGGTGTTACCACTCAGTGCTAGGATCCTCAACAAGAAACTGCACTCCCTGGAGGCTCTCCTCACCCCAGAGAATACTGACATCTGTGCAGTTACTGAAACATGGTTCAAAGCCACAGAAAGCACTCTGACAGTACATGCCTATAATGTCTTTCATATGTACTGACCACCTGCTGAACATGAAAGATCAAAAGACGTAAGTGTACCTATCTACATAAAGGATGCATACACCTCCAGGCTGGTCAAACAGTATGACATGCTTGAGCTAATCCATGTCCAGCTCATCATCATCTTTCAGCTGTTCCCATTGGGGTCACCACAGTGGATCATCTGTTTCCATTTCTTCCTGTCCTCTGCATCTTGCTCTGTCACACCAGCCACCTGCATGTCCTCTCTCACCACATCCATAAACCTTATCTTAGGCCTCCCTCTTTTCCTGTTATCTGGTAACTTCGTCCTTAGCATATTTTGCCCAATATACTCAGCATCCCTCCTCAGCGCATGTCCAAACCAATGTAATTTTGCCTCTCTGGCTTTGTCTCCAAACCTTCCAACCTGGGCTGACCCTCTACTATACTTATTCCTAATCCTGTCCACCCTCGTCACATCCAGTGCAAATCTTAACATCTTTAACTCTGCCACATCCAGCCCTAACTCCTGCCTTTTTGTCAATGCCACTGTCTCCAGCCCATATAACATAGCTGGTCTCACTACCCTCTTGTAGACCTTCTCTTTCACTCTTACTGGTACTCGTCTGTCACAAATCACTCCTAACACTCTTCTCCACCCACTCCATCATGCCTGTACTCTCTTCTTCACCTCTCTTCCACACTCGCCATTACTCTGAACTATTGATCCCAAGTTTTTAAACTCATCCACCTTCACCACCTCTACTCCTTGCATCCTCACCATTCCTCTATCCTCCCTCTCATTCACACACATATATTCTGTCTTAGTCCTGCTGACTTTCATTCCTCTTCTCTCTAGAGCATATCTCCATCTCTCCAGGGTCTCCTCCACCTGCTCCCTACTCTCACTACGGATCATAATGTCATCTGCAAACATCATAGTCCATGGGGACTCCTGTCTGATCTCGTCTGTCAACCTGTCCATCACCATTGCAAATAAGAAAGGGCTCAGAGCTGATCCTTGATGTAATCCCACCTCCACCTTAAACGTATCCATCACTCCCACCGCAGACCTCACCGCTGTCACACTACCCTCGTACATATCCTGTACCACTCTTACATACTTCTCTGACACTTCCTCATACAGTACCACAACTCCACTCTAGGCACCCTGTCATATGCTTTCTCTAAGTCTACAAAAACACAATGCAACTCCTTCTGACCTTCTCTGTACTTCTCCATCAACACTCTCAGAGCAAACATCGCATCTGTAGTGCTCTTTCCCAGCATGAAACCATACTGCTGATCACTAATCATCATGTCCCTTCTTAACCTAGCTTCCACTACTCTTTCCCATAACTTCATGCTGTGACTGATCAGTTTAATCCCTCTGTTGTTACTACAGCTCTGCACATCACCCTTATTCTTAAAAATCGGTACAAAAACACTTTTCTCCATTCCTCAGGCATCCTCTCACTTTCCAAAATTGCATTAAACAATCTGGTTAAAAACTCCTGATCCATGTCCAACTAACCATGGGAAAAATCCATTGCCTTATTCTTGCTAGCTGGAGGTCCCCCACCATGAACCAAGTTACTAGAATCACTCACCATCCAGCCCAATACCATACTCATGAGTGATTTTGGCTATCCCTCCATTAATTGTGAGGCATACATAACCACTAAAATGCAGGCCCAAAGATTTCTTGACTTTGTAAATTCAAATGCCCTGGAGCAAGTCTGCACTGACCCTCACTGGTAAGATCAAATCTCAAAGCTGTCTCCTTTGAAGTAAAGGTAAAATAAGTTCCCCCATCTAACCCAAAAACTTTAAGAACTTCTCTAAGGTAAATCACCCCCTATTAAGGGATGGCCTAGCTGGTTTACAAGCTCTCTCAAATCTGGAAAACACAGAAATCTATGCACAGACATACACAAAAGCTCTGTACAACCATATAAACAACTGCATAGAAACGGCAGTACAAGACCGAAATAAATCCAGGTCAAACCACAAAAAGGCACACTGGTGGACCCCTGGCATTAATAGATAAAGTAAGAGGGAATATGCACAAAAGAGCAAAAAGTCCCTCATTAGTCTAAACAAGTGAATCAGGGAACTAGTCAAGTCTCGAAAAGTGGACTTTGATGCAAAAATAGCATCTAAAACTAATGATAATCATAAGGCATTTTTCAGATATGTCTGCAATCTTAAGGACAACACCCAACAATTTGCAGAATTAGTTGTAGATGTCAACACCTGTACTCAGCCAGAAGATATAGCAAATCTGCTTGCTGACAAATCCAGCTCAAGTTTTACCTCCCCATCATCTCCCATTTTTCCGCAAGAAATAGCCATCATTCCATTCATTCATCACTCCACTGCCAATTGTCACCAAAGAAAAAGTTGCCACTGCACTTTCTAAAGCTAAAACACTGTTTCAATGGGGCCTGTTGATATACTATGCTGCCTTTTTAAAAGCTTAAATCAGGTCTTATCAAGCCCATTAGGATCTCTGTTTAACCAAAGCTTCCAGATTGGCTTTGTCCCAATAGAGTGAAGAACAGTAACAATCCTTCTGCCTAAAGGGAACTATCTTCTGACGCAGGAAATTACAGATTCATAAGTTTGACTAGTCTTATATGTAAGGTCATGGAAAGAATACTATGGATCTGATAAATACTGACATTGGAGACCTCCAAATGCTGGACCCAACCCAATTTGTTTTTTTTTCAAGGGCAGGTCATGCCTACTGAATCTGATGGATTTCTTTGCAAAAGTTGTTAAGGCTATGGATGAGGGTAAAACAGTTCATACCACCTACCTCAACCTGGCTAAGGCATTTGACTCAATTCTCCACTCAAGTATTATAAATAAAGTCTCAAAACTAGGCCTAAATCCCTACATCATTAGATGGATAGCCAACTGGCTCACAGACAGGACACATGGTTAAAGTGAATGAATCTAATGGTGTGCCAAAAGGTTCAGTGCTGGGACCACTCATGTTCAGAATATACTTCTCTGGAGTCAAGGTTAATGTGGAAGGCTTCTGGATGACAAAGTTTGCTGACTGCAAGCTGAGGTCAATCACTGAATCCCCCAGTGATGTAGATATCCTTCAGGGGGGTCTAGATCAGGCAAATGACTGATGCCAGAACCATCGCCTAAAACTAAATGCAAAAAAAGAAATGCATTATCATACCATTTGGGAAGTCAAATAGCCCTGTAGAATACAACATCAACAATACAACCCTAAGAGTAGACTCAGAGATAAGAGATCTTGGTACATAGATAGTAGACTGAACTTTAACTGCAATGTGTCCACAGTAAAGAAGAAGTCCCTCTATGTGGCACAACTTTTAAGTGAACGTATGGCATCCAGATCCAAGGAAATTATAGGCCTGCTGTACTAAGCCCTCATTAGACGAGTAATCGAGTGCAATGTGCAATTTGGCATGCACTTGAATAGGCACTTACAGCAGCTGGAGTAACCTCAGAGGTTCCTCTCAAAGAAAGTAGAGGGTATGAGCAACATATCTTATGCAGATGGAGTAAAAGTCTTATCCCTTTACTCTGTCTTCTACTGACTATTAAAGGGTGACCTATTCCTGACCTACAAAACACTCACAAATCCAGCCCAAATGGAGCTGCTACACATTCACAAGTCAAACAGCATAAGAGTCACTCAGTCTAAGGATCTAAACCTAGCCAGCGACTCAAACAAAACATGCTGGTAAGACAGATATGTGTTTCAGAGATTACCTCTTCTTTGAAACAGGCTTTCTATTTACGTTAAGCAGAGTCCTTCCCTGGCCTTCTAAAAATGCAGTTTGGATCAATGAATGGGAATTGCAAATTCTCACCTAGGATAGTACCTATGTCCCTTATGGACAGGGCCACAGGGGCAATCTGTAAGATACTGAAAACATAGGCACAAACCCATGACATCCTCTTGCCCCTAGGGGCCATATACTGGGTAAAATTGGGTTATATTTGCTAGGCTAATTAGGTCTGCTAAGCCATTGACCATGTAATCTTCTATGAACACATGAACCTATGAAACCTATTTCAACACTAAATCAATTGCAATCAATTTTAAAAGTATGAACAGAAACTAAAATTGACCATTAACAATAGCTTTGTATTTAGACACTGAATGAAATTTATAGAAATAATGGTAGCATTTTCATAAATGCTATAATATTTGGTAAAGAAAGCCATAATATATCATTTTTTTAAATGATTTATTACATTTGTTTCCACCATTCTTTGGTATTTGTTACAAGTTCATTAATAACTTGAAACCTTTCCAGTGACAAAGAGAAATCAGTAATAGGTGTGAAAGGAGATGAAAATGTCCCCATTCATCTTGGTGAGACAGTGCAGATGGAGTTTTGTTCTGGAGACATTCTGCTATTATCAGAGCTTTACCCTGAAAGGATTGCAATTTCAGTGTACAAGAAGTAGCACAAAAAACATTACTGGCGAGGAATATTTTCAGCTTCCTAAAGGGTTTTTGCCACAGGTGAGAACTCACAATCAGAGGGAAAAGTTGAAAGAGAGCTATTTTTTCCTTACAATGCAATGGGTTGCTGATTTCAGTTGTTGTATTGTGAATGTGCATTCAGGAATATTTAAGTACAAATTAAATGTTTGGGGTATATTTTTTTGTGCATTTTTTCATAATGAATGTTATGCTATTATGCTGTTATTTGTAGTATTGGAAATGAAAATAAAAATCACAAGAAAGAAATATTCCCTCTTCTATTTTCATATTTTTAGTATTGCAGAGCAATTTCTTGCAATTTTTCTTTTGACCACAAGGTGACAGTTTAGGATAAGGAAGGTCTTGCAGAATCTGTATTTATTTAGATACCTAGTTATTAGTGAATAACATTGTTACTTGATTTCCCATCTAAAGTGAGGCATTACAAAAGTTCTAGTTTGTTTTAGCTAGTGTTTTTTTCTTCTTCTACTTATTATTACTGGATTACACAGATTATTTTATGATTTTCAAAGTTTCCTTTTTTAACTGCAGTGTTGGAGTGCATTTTTTTCCATATGTGAAAACAATTTTCCAACTTTTTGTCTTATTTTTATTTCATTAGGTGGGTCTATATATTACATCGTTGAACTTCTAAAAGTTCGAATGATGTAATATCGAACCCAAACATTCGAAACCTGAAAATAGCAAAGCCACGGCACATAGATTTTTTTCCCAGGGAAAAAATTGGTGGGCCATTTTCGGGGCTTTGCTATTTCCTCCACTGTGATGCGATATCAGAGTTGGTATATTTAAGTAGGGGGTGTGGGGGGTGTGGGAGGTGAAGCCCCCACTTTAGTTTAAGTTTAAGGTTGTAGGCTTTTTTTTTTTTTTTTTGTTAGGGAACAGCGATTTTTTTTCCCTGGGAAAAAAAAATTGCTGTTCTGTGTGTTAGCTAATTTACTGTTGTGGACATTTGGGTTCAATATTACATTGTTCGAACTTTTAGAAGTTCAACAATGTAATATAGACCCTCAGTAAACATTTAGTTTTCAGTGAAAGATCATATAACATCTTAAGGGTGTAGAACTGCACCTGCTTTTGGCTAACTTCATTTAGTACTGAATTTCTTCATTGACTTTATAATATGTTTGGTTCACTAGACTATAACACTAAATGCTAGTTTAGCATAATTGAGTGTTCTTTCCCATTAGCTATACCTTTTGCCTCTTTGTTTTTCTTGTTAGACATTCTTATTATTTTATTGCATGTAGTAGTTTAATTTACATTTTATGGAAGTTATAGTTGTTTTTTTTTTTCTTTCTCAGGTCATTGCTAAATAGGATCCATGAAACAGTTCACCCCACAGGTTAACAACATTTAAACAAGCAATCAAACAAATATATAAGCATGTTTTTGAAGCATAGTGGCCTGAAGTCACCAACAAAAGAGTGATATACAAATTTTGAATCTTAATGACAATATCATACACCTTCCATGCATAGAAAAATAGATAGAGAGAGAGGACTGACACTGTGTGAGCAATCTTTAGGGCTGCCACATTACAAGCAATACAGAGGGCAGCATTTTGTACCTAGTTGTACAGTCTGGGTATATTCCTTAGAAGATGGATATTCATATTGGCACATTTACTGATATTCATTATACACAAATATATTGCAAGTACAGCATATGTTATGATGACTGACCCAGATATGTGCATGCAGATAGGTAGAAGACAAACATATATAACTGTACTGTATCCAAAGACCTACAGAAAATATAAGACTGAATAAGACTACATTGCTTCAACGTGATCTTACTGTAATCTAGAACATCATGCCAGTAAGATAATATATGTATAAACCACTGATCAAATAACTTCTCCATAAATGGCAATGTGTAAACGATGTAAAATAAATATTAAGGGATAATCACTCAACTGTCATATCTCTTCCCTTCCTCCAAACTGACAGGATATATGCTACTAACCCTTTTATGGACCTCAGGCTCCAGAGTTCTTATTAGCATTGCTATTATTAATCTGATTGCCAGTAGAGCTCTTAGCACGTCTTCCTAATTTGCTTTAACTTCTCATACATTATCTTAACAATAAATTTATAGCTAGCATACATATTTAAGTATCCTTATATCTACACTCTAGCATATGTCTGTCACCACCTTGACTGTTCACATTCAGCTAAATTTTTATTTTCTTCCTTCTCAACACAATCCATCCCGGTTCCCTGATTTGTTATGTTTATTATTTATCAGTTCATCTATTCTAAAAATAGCTACCTTTTAAAGCACTCCATTAGGGTATAGGGCAACATTCTGTCCAATTAGCTTTATCCCATAAAATCATTCTGTTATTTTCCAATATTCCATATGCCTTTACAAACAAAAATCAAACTAAAGAAATATTCTTTTTCATTTTCATATATCTTAGTATAGCAGAGTAATTTCTTGCAATTTTCTTTTTGACCACAAGATGTCAGTTGAGGATAAGGAAGGTTTTGCAAAATCTGTTTTTATTTAGATACCTAGTTTTTTAATGAATGACATGACTCACTCGATTTCCCATCTAAGGTGAAGCATTATAAAAACTCCAGTTTGTTTTATCTAGTTTTTTTTCTTCTTCTTCATTTATTGTTACTGGATTACAAAATTCCTTTTTGATTTTGTATCTTACTCATTTTACTGGACAAAATGAAGCAGATATGTTTTCCATTACACACACACACACACACACACACACACACACACACACACACACACACACACACACACACACACACACACACTTGCACACATGGGTCTAGCTCAGTAGAACAAAAGTTCACTTACCCGACTTTCAGTTAGCTGAGACAAAAAGGCTGACAACTTCAGAACACTGACATCCCAGAACACCAACTTCCCACTCTAGGTAAGTAACCACTTGGCCACCCTGTTGAACTTTGCCCCTGCAATCTCGGAGTTGGTATACTTAGTTGGGGGGGGGGGAGCACAGCCCCCCACATACTGTAAGGGGGCGTGGGGGGGGGTCGAAATCCCTCACATGGGTGGGTTTACTTTCCTTCGGTTTTACTATTTTTTCAGGATGGCCACATTTGTTTTATGGATAGGTGGGCTGGTCTGAAAAGCCTCTCAACTAAGACCCAAGTCAGAACTGCAAATAAAAATGCATAAAAATAGATGCATGTACAAAAATTTTAGTTGGAACCACAAATAGAAGAAACAAAAATGTCATCTCAGTTTAAAAGCATAATGCATTACATGTGTACATGGCTTAGAAATTGACACTGGAACTTACATGAATCTTTCTGAAGAACTACAATAACCCTGTGGTATAACAGCAGGTATGTAATGTTCAAAGTCATGTAACTATAGAAAACGGAATGTGTGACAATGGAAATATAATACTCCCTTCACTGCTACTGCAGCAAACAACTTATAACAGCAGGGATATAATGCTCCCTGTGTAATTCCAACAAACCTAGGATATAACAATGGTAATGTAATGTTTTTTGTCCTTTTAATTTCAGCCGACCTAACGGATGGATGGCGCAGTGATGCAGTAGTAGCATTGTTGTTTCACAGCAAGAGGTTCTCTGGTTTGATTCTCAGCTGGAGTGCCTTCTGTGTGGAGTCTGCATGTCCTCCCTGCATTTGTGTGGGTTTCCTCCGGGTGCACCGGTTTCCTCCCACTTTCAAAGACATGCATCTGGAGCATTTCTCCTCTGGCCTCCACTGAAAGTTGGATTTCCTGATTAACAAATGTTAAATAAAATAAAATATACATAAAATATGACAGTAGTAATACGATGCTGTTTGCCTCTGAAACTACAAGTAGATGGGTTGGTCTCAGGACCCTTTTCAGCCATGACACGTACCATGTATTGAAACACAAATACAGAAAATGTTGCCTCACAGCAAGAGGTTCTCTGGTTAAATTCTCATCTGGGTTGCTTTCCATATAGAGTCTGCATGTCCTCCCTTTGTTCACATGGGTTTTCTCCAGGTGCTCCAGCTTCCATCCACACTCCAAAGGCATGCAGTAGGTGGATTGGACACACTAAATTTGCCATAGGTGTGAGTGGTGGTACGGAAGAACAACTGAGACAGGGCTATCCACCTGATGGTGAGAACCCTGACTCTAGATGATTGTCATTGTTGAAGTGACACCCTTGACCCCATGTGCAAAAATGGGAAAAGGGTTATGGATGGATGGATGGATGGATGGATGGATGGATGGATGGATGGATGGATGGATGGATGGATTTTTGGAGTTACATTTACAAAAATGATTGCTGGTAGCATGCAAAGAATTAGTCATCTCAGTTTATAAGCATAATGTATTAGTCACAATGTGTACTCAGTTTAGAAAGATTCACTAGAGCTTATGTAAATATTAGGTGAATCTCTTTGAGGAGCTGCAGTAAACCTATGTTATAACAGCAGGTATTACAGTGTTAAGGTAATGCTCACGGTCCCTGTAACAGCAATAAACTCATGATATGAGTGTGGTAATCCACTGCTCTCTGTCCCTGTAATTACAGCTACCCTAATGTGTGACAGTGAGAATATAATTGTCTTTCTGAGTGTAACTGCAGCAAACCTAAGGTGTTACAGTGGGAATATAACTCTCACTGTGAGTGTGACTACAGCAAACCTAAGGTATGATGGCAGTAATGTATTGCTGTCTGTCCACTACAGCAAACTTATGGTGTTACAGTGAGAATATAATAGTCTCAGTGAGTGTAACCACAGCAAGTCTAAAGTGTGAGACTGTGAATACAGCACTCTCTGTCCCTGTCACTACAGCAAACCTAAGGTATGATTCTGGTAATGCACTGTTCTCTGTTCCTGTAAGTACAGTGAGTTCATATTAAAAACATGAACGTTTACTTACCTGAACACCTAAACGTCGACACATATTCTGTGAACCGCAAATACACCGAATGCCCTATACCGCGAAATTCAAAAACTCGAAATGTCATACTTGTCACATCCCACCGCCCGCTACATACTACCTATACAAGCAAACTAAATAAACCATATACAAACACTAACCAAAACCCTACTTCTAACCGTAAACTAAACCCTACTTCTAACCCTACACTAAATCTTGCATATACCACCATGTATGCACTTAACTTAACCCGTACCCTAACCCTAAGGTCCGTAACTATCGCACACTTACCTTACGGAGCTATACTGCAGAAGAGCCAACCATGTCGATTCGATGTTTTGGATTTTGCTCTTCAGGATGATCGATGTTTTCTCAGTTCGATGAAGACGTGTCGGCATTTAGTTGTTCGGGTAAGTAAACATTTGTGTTTTTAATATGAACCCAGTACAGCTAACCTAAAGTGTTACAGTAGGAATATAATAGTGTCTGTGAGTGTAACTACAGCAAATACATGGTGTGACAGTGGGAATATAATATTCTCTATCCCAGTAACTACAGCAAGCCTCAGTTATGATGACAGTGATGCTCTACTGTCTGTTCCTGTAACTACAGCAAACCAAAGGTGTGACAGTGGGAATATAATAAGATCAGTGAGTGCAACTACAGCAATTCCAGGTTGTGATAGTGGGAATATAATAACCTCTGTCCCTGTAATGACAGCAAACCTAAGGTATGATGATGGTAATGCGCAGTTCTTTTCCTATAACTATATTAAACCTAAGGTATAGCAGTGGTAACATTTTGCTTTCTATTTGTGTAACTACAGCAAACTGAATGTTTGACAGTGGGTGTATAGTTCTCACTGTGTGTGCAACTACTACACCAAACCTAAGGTACGATGGTGGCAAAGCACTTTTCTCTATTACTGTACCTACAGTAGTACTAAAGTATAATAGGAATAATGTGATGCTATCTGTCTATGTAGGTATACAAACCCCATGCTTGAGAGCAATAATGCTTACTGTCTCTGTTATCAATACAGGCTTAGGGTATAACAACAGAAATACATCCAGTCATGTGATAACAATCATTGTGAGTCTGTAGGTTAATAATCTGAACCTTGTACACTACTGACCATATACAGGCCAGAGAGTACATCATTACTGTGAGAATATTATGCCTTTTTAGGCAAACTGAAATTTAGTTCCACAGCTTTAGCATACAGCACTGATGTATTATATGGAGCATTAAAAAAGGCAACAGTGATTATGTCTATGAGAACATGAAACTCTGCACCCTGTCATGGCATCTCATTGCATCTGATTGCATCTGCTGAGATAACATGCAGAAACAGTTCATGCAATGGCTGTCCTATACCTTACATGCTGGAAATGGATGGGAATAACAATAAAAATTAAGTAGGTAATAAAACAGTACTGCATGCGCTATACTCATGTATTCAGAAAGGAACTATAAGGCAGAGTGTTAGTACAGGAAGAACAGTTAAAGTCAGATATGGGGATAGTACTGTGAAAGAAAAAATGAAGCTCTGAGAGGAATATTGGGAAGATAAGACAACACGGATACGGTTAAATTCCATGACTGTCAAAACATTTAGCTGAAGTGCTTGCTAAAGCTCTGGTGTATCTGTTGTAGTAAACTGAGTGATGCCTTTGCATTGCAGCTGGTAGCACACAGCCACAATGGAGGGTGCAGTGCACCATCATGATGCATTGTAAGGCTGTTATTGTAACACCCATACCACTCTGCAGGTTGACACATGGAGATGTTAAATGCTGAACTTCTTGGCAATCAACAACATAAAGGTTTTATAATACAGGGTTATGACAACATATCTTGATGTATATGTTTTACTAGCTGTCTCTGAGCTAAACAAATGACCCATTGTCATGCACATTTTGCATTTCAGTAAGGTCTCTGACACCTTAATATGGCAGGTTGGAGGAACTTAAACAATATGTAGTAGGGATTCTGACTTATGACAGCACAAAGAAACAGTCTGACTAGTCAGAAACAAAATGCAGTTGTCAGGAAGTATTGCCAACTGTACTACAATAAAAAAATAAATACTGTATGGTTTGATTGCTATTTTTCAAAAATATGACATTGTCAAATGATAACCTTTTTTGCAATGACAAAGACTAGTACAATCTGTATATAGGAAGGTTCAATCCCCTATACATCTTTTTAATATTTGCTATACCACAGTTTGTTATAATCAATCAATTCATAATGGGACAGATCAATTTAAACTTTTTCTTTGGGGAACTTCAGAAGAAAACATTTAGACAAATGAGGGAGTTCCACTGGATTTAATGATGTGGTCAGTCTTCACCAGAACAACTGTGTCAGATATCACACCAGGGTTGCTAAGCTACACTAGCTTGTATACTGATGGTGCTAACTGTGGGTTAAAGAGATCATAGAAAACAGAAGGAAGTCATTTGTGTAAAGCTAATAATGTGAACAAAAGTATAGGGTTATTGCAATTTTACTGGGGGGGGGGGGGGCAAAGGTGAAGCTCTCTGCTCAGCCTGCATTATTTGATTACATTTTGTGGTAGATTAACCTGGTAAGATTTGTAACTGAAAAAAGAACTTAGTTTATTCACTGATAGATGGCAGTAAAGTTTTATCGCTTGGTAAGGTAATCTTATAATTAAGTTTATATTCTGCATATTATTGAATACTTGAAAATGACATTCAGGCTACACTATAGAGATGGAGAGCTGGAAGTTACTTATATGGGTCTGTATCATCTCAGGTATTTTTGAGTTCCAATGTATGGTACAGAAACAGTGCTTTACTGATTTTATATTATACAGTTTGCTTACACACATGCAGACTCTGCAGAGAAGGGAGAATCAAAATGGAGTACTCTTGGTGTGATGCAACAGTGCTACTCAGTGTACCAGTGTGCTGCCTAGCTGTTACTATGTATTTATTTATTTTTCCATGTATGTATGTATGTATGTATGTATTTATTTATTTCTCCCATGATTGCAGACATATGCTAGATAGTTAAATAGCTTGTGGTCAGTGGCACAACAGGTAGTACACTCATCTTTGGTGCTGGAAGACCACAAGCCTGTGGGTTCTATTTCCACTGCAGATGACTGGGTTGCTGTCTATTTAAAGGAGGGATTTGACTTCAGGTAAAAGTTCAATGTCATAATCTAAAAAAGACTTTAACTGCATGTGAGGTTTTTAAGGTGATAAAGGACAGTACAGATGGGTGTAGAGCCACAGTTACTTGCCTATATGTGGAGGATACATGATGCTACCTACTGGATGTAATGTGTTCTGATATGACTTTGTTATGATAATGAAAAGTGAATAAATAAAAATGAAAGTTGAACCAAAATGCTAAGATTTTACATGACACTTTTTAAGGTCAGAGAAGGCAAAAAAAATTTTAAACTTTGTTGTTATAGTGCATCAGACTGTATACTAATGATTTTATTTTTACTGCTTATCTCACAGAAATTCTGGAATCTCTCCCTTATGGGAAAAGTATACCCATTTGATAACTGACTTATAATTCATTTAGTCATATTTTTGTCTATAAGAAAAGTATTGGTAAAATAAACTGTGTTTGATGTATTACCAACTATGACCAGAGATGAAAGAAACGTTGGTATTTCAGTAAATCACTAGCAGTTGCATTTTCTTTCTTTTGTTGGTTCATAGCAAATTTCTGTTCAAATTGTATAAATCACAATTTGGAGGTGCTGGGAATACCTAAAAGTGACTATTTAAAGAAGGTTATAATCTTCCCTGGGGTGAGGAGGAGTTAAGCATTGTCTACTTAACCTGGTGGAGTTCTTTGTGATGATCACCAAAACTATGGATGAGAGCACACTGCGTAACTCAATGTGGCTGAGACATTCAACACAATACCTCATTGAAGCATTGTAGATGAAATTACAAAATTAGGTATAAACCCATATGACACCCCAATGGATAGCCAGCTGACTCACTGATAGGATATATAGTTAGGATAGGGGGATCTACCTCCACAAAGAGGCCAGTCACTAGCAGAGTCCCACAGGGATCAGGGCGGGGAGGGGTTCCTTTTTTGCATCTACTGCTCTGAAGTCAAGGCAAACATCAAGGGTCTCTAGCCAGCTATGTTTGCATATGACTGCAAACTAAGCATGGTCATTGAATCCCCTATAGACATAGATACCCTTCAAGAGGGCCTGACACAGACAAACAACTAACTCCAGAGCTATGAAATAAAAATGTGAAAAAATGTATAATAGAATGCTTTGGAAAGACATCTACACCAGAAAGTACCACATTAATAATACACTCCTAGACCCTGAGGCCAGAGATCTGGAAAGACATATCAACAATAACCTGACCTTTCACCACCACATTTCTACTGCGGTGAGAAAATCACTCTACATCACGCAACATATAAGTAAGGGCATGACATTCAGGTCCAAAGAAGTCCTGATCCACTGTATTCAGCTCTCTATTGACCAATCCTTGAGTACATTGTATGCTAAGACATGTAACTGACTAGGCACATGAAATAGACTGAGAGACCACAGGGGTTTATTTTATTTTTATTTTATTTATTTTATTTAAATTTGTTGACCGGGAGTGTCCGACTGGACATAGGTCCATTTTCAGCGGAGGCCCGGGGAGAAAAGCTCCACAGTTAAAATAAACAGACAGTATTTACATTGGATTACTTAGTGATTAACAATTTACATAGCAATTACTTACAACATATTTACAGATGAAGAACATAGTACATCAGTAGAAAACTAGAATCTTTATCTGTGAAGTGCATACCAGACATTAACAAATGTTACAAGAAGAAGAAGTTTGTGCTGTATAATAAGTACTGGCTTATGAGCATCTGAGCTTGCTATAATCAAGGTAGTTAGTGGAGTGGAAAGGGGTTCCTCACAAAAAGAATGCAAGGAGTACTTAGCAAGTCCTATGTGGGCTGTCTCAAAGCAGTATCCCTCTACTCAGTGTCCTACAGCTCTAAGACATTTTATCAAACCCTGCTATCTCCTGCAAGCTTCTAATACAAGAAATCAAGAAAGTATGTTTATTTATGACATAGCCTTGAAATTAAATACCCAGTAAAACCTTCTAGGTGTTCTGCTTGCTCCCAGCCAAGTTAGCCAGCAACAAACCCCTTTGTTCCCCTATCTCCACCCCCCCCTTACCTAGACCCCTACTTCTCTTGCTCTCATCTCCCCTCAGTCTAGCTTAGGCCCGTGGAGTCCTGGTGTATTTAAGTGCATTTCCACTTTTGTCCACTAGATGTCACCATTTCCCCAACAATATCTACTTCACTAATATCTACTTCTATTTTCACTTTCCCTGACATTTTCTTTAATTCCCATCATTTCTTTTTCTCTCTCTCTTCTTTATTTCAATCCATTCCTACCCACTATTCCTAGGCCACCTCCACTTACATTTGTGCTAGTCAGCATTCACTGATAGTTTTTCCATCCTCTACTGACCACTTTGTGTATCCCGCTCCATTCGCCCTACAGGCTCACTCCACTCCCCTACTCTGCCCCCAATTCCCACCCGCCCCCAGTACCTCTAACCTTCTACCCTCTTAACCATACCCCTTTACCAATCAACCACTCATTGAATCACTACTAGCCACACCCCATATCTATAACTCTACTCCCCTTATTTCTAAATCCCCTCCCTTCCACCTACTCTATCTTCCTAAACTAACACATACTCTTCTCCTTACATACATACTACACTTTCTTCTACTATGCCTTACAAATACCAGTGTCTTCATACACTCTTACTCCTGATTACTTTTACCATAGCTTACCTCTTAACCTCCTATGAACAACCACTCCTATCTCCTGTTATCATCCCTTCCAAACAAACCCTAACACCTTTTCCTGCTTTATCTACAACCTTCCTAAATGCCACCATTAAACCTAGTTCCTTTCAAGCTAAATATCACCAACTACATCATATTAAATACTCTATCTTAGGCAATAAAAATTTTCTTTACCACTATTGCAAGCCTCCCCAATATTACAATTTCATATTACTCCACTTATTAAAAAATGGAGACATCCACCCCAACCCTGACCCAAGCCCTACCCCATCCCCCATTAACTACAATCTCTACCATAAGATCCCATTACCAACTATCAATCCCTCCAAATCACTCTCATTAGCCCATCTCAGCATACATAGTATATGTAACAAAATACCACAAGTTCATGCCCTTCTGGATGTCCAGCAATTCAATATTCTCTGCTTAACCGAAACATGGCTTAAACCCATAATAAAAGATACAGAAATCATCCCCCCAGGCTATAGCATCATTCAACAAGACCGTTTGAATAAAAAAGGCAGAGGGGTTGCAATTATCTGTAAAACAGGACTACAAATCAGCAAAATGAATTATAACCTACTTTCTGATAACAACATAGAAATAATTACTTCTAAACTGTTGCTTAACTCCCATAAATCAGTTTACATCATCTGCACCTACCTTCCCCCAGGTAAAAATCTAACTATATTAGAGGACCTCCTAAACTGGCTTTCTACCAATCTCCCTCAAGAAACAATTCTACTAGGAGAATTTAATATTGATTGGAATTTATGTAACAACACCAATCCTTCTTCCCTTATTAACCTGCATGGCTTTTCACAAGCTATAAACTCTCCAACCAGAACAAACAAACATAACAATAAAAAAAACATCTTAGACTGGATTCTAACAAATTGTTCACAACAAAACTATACAACAGGAACCCTCCCAGATGACCTTAGTGACCACTCTCTCATATATATTATTAGACATAAAACAAGCTTAAATATCCCCTATTCAGTCAGAACCATCTGCAGCAAAAAACACTTTGACCATGAACTGTTTCTAACTGAACTTAAACAATGTGACTGGTCTCCCCTTAAGTCTCTCCCTATAGATGAAGTGGTTAATTACTTTAATATCACCTTCCTAGCAATCCTAGACCAACATTGTTATCTTTTTTGCTTGGGCTAAAGGAAAGTCTCTTTGTTGATCAGTGGCAGTGAAAAACATTGAGCAGCTTCCCTGCCCCCCGTGGGAGTGGTTACTGACTTGAAACTGTAGTTTTATTGGCCGTATTGGGTCAATTCCTGGCTCTTTCCAGCCCCTGCTATCAAGCACGCTTTAGCATGCTTTAGCGCGGAGTTGCCACTAGAGCAGCATCGGGCAGCGCTGGTTTAACAAGGTTAAACTTTTTCTGGCTCCATAAAGTCTGTTCTTCATTTTTTCCCTTAGAACTGCTCTACTAGTAATCTAAACAGTATATCCCTTAACTAAAAAGCGCAGCACTTGTTCCTAAAAGCTTTTTTTTTTCTCCAAAAAAAAAAAAGCTCAGCACTTGTCTTAAAAGCATCTTCTTTTCAGGCTTAGCACTTCTGTATTATACAAAGTCCCTCACTAGCGAACTCCCCCCGCCAGGAGTACCCACTTCCTTACTAAGTCCTCTCTTATTCAGTTACACCCCTAACTTCTTAATTTCTCTAGCATGTCTAAGGGCCAGATGCCGGCGTCCTCTCCTGTCCAGTTGGTGAATCTGGGAATATTGAGGCAATGTTACAATTGCCTCATGTACACAGACAACCCTCTCCTCCTCCCACATAACACAAATACTTGCGAGAGATGCAGCTATTTAGCCAAACTGGAGGCTGAGCTCTCTCAACTCAGGACTGGCAAGACCAGACAGGAGGAGAAGGCAACTACACACACCACAAAACCAGTCTCACATAAAGCTATCACAACAATGAATCAAACACATAAACACACCAAGACATACTCGGAGGCTCTGAGCAAAAATTTACCTAAACAGCAGAGGCCTCCAAAGCAGACACCCAAGCAACTGCCACCTCATGACACACCACAGGCAACACATAAACCACAAAATCAGTGTGCAAAGCAGTCACAGCCCTTAAGGCCAAATACAACACCAAACATACTTGTCATAGGTGACTCCATAGTCAGACACACTGACGTCCCACTCACCAGGCTGAACAAGGAGAGGGTCACAGTAAGCTGCCTATCGGGTGCTAGAATCCGCCACATAACACAAGCACTCGGGTCACTCCACAGCAAGTACAAATATGACACAGTCATTGTCCATGCTGGTGTGAACGACCTGAGACGTACCTCCCTGGACTACATGAAAAGAGACATAGAGGAGCTCTCTGATTATATAGCCCAGGCAGGTATGACCCTGACCCTGAGCAGCATCCTTCCTTCACCAAGAATGATGCCACAACATAGAGACAAGATGATCAGCTTTAACAATTGGCTTAATTTCTGGTGTCATTCAAAGGGGATCCAGTGTCTGTCTGCCTGGGATGACATGCTTGACAAGCCACGCTGCTTCGCAAGGGACGGCTTGCACCTGTCACCCCTGGGATTCCGGATATTGGCTAAGGCTCTTGCCACCCCCATAGTGCCTTTTTTAGGCAAGGCTCAAATTCTAAACCTACCACCCTAGAAAACAAAAATGGGAAGAAACTAAGGGTAATGCTGCTCAATGCCAGAAGTCTAAATCTCAAAATGCACGCACTCGAGGCCCTTCTCAGTATGGAGAACATCGATGTCTGTGCTGTGACTGAAACCTGGTTCAAGGCTCCTGAGAGCACCCCGGCACTATCAGGTTTTACCTCATATCATGCGTTCCGGCCCCAAAACTCGGACCACACCACAAAAGGAGGGGGTGTATCCATATTCATCAAGGATACCCACACCTCCAGGTTGGTGGCAATGCACGAAGCATCGGAAACCATCCAGGTGCAATTAACCATAGGCAAAACTGCTCTACAATTTGTAGCATGCTACAGGCCACCCTCTCAAACTCAGGAACCCCACACAGCCTTCCTGAAGACACTGGAGGTATAAATGTATCTCCAAACACCATTATATTGGGTGACTTCAACTACCCGAATATAGACTAGGAACATTACTCAAGCCCAAACTTTCTAGCCCAAAGGTTCCTGGAGTTCATAAATTCAAATGCCATGGAACAACTAGTCACCGTTCCCACAAGAGGAGAAAATATACTAGATCTCATCATCACAAACATGGGGACAAAATGCTCCACACCGGAAGTATATCCCTCATTGTTGAGATCAGATCATAAACTAATCTCACTGGATATCCACATCCCGTCCCCACCCCAAACAAAAAAGACCACAGTGATGAACTTCTCTAAAGCAAACTTCACACTACTCAAGACTGGTGTGGTATCCTTCAAGGCCCCCGAGCCAGTGGAAACCACAACCCAAGTTGTGGAAGCCCTTACAAATGCCTTCTACGAACACCTCCAGGACTGCGTGGATCAGGCAACCCCTAATAAAACCAAAACTCTTTCCACCAAGGGCAAACGTCCAGTCTGGTGGACCCCAGCCATAAACAAACTTTACAATAAGAGGAGAAAGCTGTTACAGGATAGAGCAAAATCCATAAAAGAGAAGACACCTTTGATCATTATTAGTAAAAAAATACGAGCACTCATAAAATCATCCAAGGCCAACTTTGAGAGAAAAATTGCCATAGATTCAAAAGACAATCATAAGGCCTTCTTCAGCTATGTTAGAAACCTGGGGGGAAACTCCCAGATATGCTCAGAATTAGTCCAAAATGAAACAAAAATCACTGAACCCACAGACATTGCCAACATACTGGCAGACAGGTTCAGTGCAAACTTCACCCTCCTCTCCCCCCCAAAAGGAAAGATAACTATCCCAGCGGAGTGTAGCCTCCCAGACATCTCAAATGCGCAGGTGAAAGCTGCTCTCTCTAAAGCTAAAAACACAGCATCAATGGGACCGGATGGTGTCCCCGGCTGTGTGCTACACGAAATCAATGAGGAACTGAACCCGCACATGAGGCAGCTGTTTAATCTTAGCCTTACCACAGGATACGTGCCCAAGGAGTGGCGTACGGCAACTGTGGTCCCACTCTACAAAGGCGGTGCCTCTACGGACCCTGGTAATTACCGCCCCATAAGCTTAACAAGCCTGGTCTGCAAAGCTATGGAGAGGATCATAATGGAACTCATAAACAAAGACATAGGGGACTTGCAGACATTGGACCCGACCCAGTTTGGCTTTGTCAAGGGCAGATCATGCCTTTTGAACTTGGTCGACTTCTTCGAAACAGTCACCAAGGCCATTGATGAGGGAAAGGCAGTCCATACAGCCTACCTTGACCTTGCAAAAGCTTTCGACACAATACCCCACTCGGGTATTATAGAGAAACTTACCAGCTTAAATGTAAACCCATATGTCATAAGATGGGTTGCAAACTGGCTAAAGGACAGAACCCACAGGGTTAGAGTAGCTGGCGCCATGTCAGACTCCAAGCCGGTCACAAGTGGTGTCCCACAGGGCTCAGTCCTTGGCCCCCTGTTGTTCGGCATCTACTTCTCAGAAGTACAGGCAAACATAGGAGGACTTTGGCTGACAAAGTCTGCAGATGACTGCAAACTGGGCGCCATAGTGGAAAGTACATCGGACACAGATTTCCTTCAGAGGGGTCTCACGGAAACTGATAGCTGGTACCAGAGCCATGGCCTGAAGTTAAATGCCAAAAAATGTATAGTCATACCCTTCGGGAAAATCAAGGTAACCCCAAGCTACCATATAGGTGGCAATCCACTAAGCACAGAAGAGGTTATCAGGGACCTGGGGACCCAGGTTGACAGTGGCCTTTCTTTTGACACTCACATTGCTAAAGTGGTTAGAAAGACCTTCTACATTGCCCACCTGATCATGAAGGGATTCACATCCAGATCAAGTGAGGTCATTGTTCCCCTGTACTCTTCACTTATCAGACCAATGATCGAGTACAATGCCCCATTCGGGATGTATCTCACCCGACACCTGCAGCAATTGGAGAGACCCCAAAAGTTCCTCACCAAAAGGATAAAGGGACTCTAAAATCTGTCATATGCTGCCAGACTGAAGAAAGTCCAGCTCTATTCAGTCACATACCGTCTGCTCAGAGGTAACCTGTGCCTGACATACAAGGCCATGTCCAACCCGGAATTAATGGACATGCTCCACCTCAAAAAATCCAAATCAACCAGATCCACTAGAGCAAGCGACTTAAACCTTAGCACGGATATAAATAGGACATGCTGGAGGGATAGATTTGTCACCCAGAGACTCCCTATGCTGTGGAATAAAATCCCGGTCCATGTGAGGCAGAGCACCTCGCTGGCTCTGTTCAAGAGAAATCTTGACCGGTGGATGGGAGATCGTAGGTTTACCCCGGGAATCATCTCTGTGTCACTGCTGGACAGAGGCACAACAAACTAATGGGCACAGTATTTTTTAACATAAGGGGTGGCGTAAGCCACAAAACTCTGGGCTAGGCTTATAAATGCCTTAGGGCAGATAGCCTAGTATAAACCTATGAACCTATGAACATGCCCCAATCCATTCCATAAAAATTAAAAATAAACCAGCTCCATGGCTCTCAAATCACACTAGGAAACTAATCCTCAATAGAAACAAATCTTGGGCTAAATGGCGGTCCACAAAGGACACAACTGATCACCAAACCTTTAAACAACAAAGAAATATTACAAAAAAAGCTATCCTACAGGACAAAAAGAACTTTTATATACAACTACAACAAACATCCCTTCATCAACCACATACATTTTGGTCTACTATTAACACACTACTATCCCCAGGCAGAGTGGAATCACCTAACCCACTTGGCTCCAACCCAGACTGTCCAATGCAAACAGCTAATGCCTTAAATTCTTTCTGTACTACTACTGTACTAAAACTAGCAAATCAGCAAAACCCAGACATATGTAACTTGCCCAGTCCAAGCTCTACTCCTCCCCCTTTTCACCTTGAACCTATACCCACCTCCTATATCTCTTCCCTACTTCAAAAACTAAAACCTAATACCCCCTCAGCTGACCAACTACCAGCCGAATACCTCAAAATAGGAGCCAAAGCCATTGCCTACCCAATCTCCATATTAATCAACAGAACCTTAAAAGAAGGTTTAATCCCATCAATCTGGAAAATCTCATATATTATTCCTCTTCATAAAGGTGGCGACTCTACTGAGTTCTCTAACTGTCGTCCCATTGCTCTACTCTCCCCACTTGCTAAAATCATGGAGAGATGAATCCATAAACAATTTATAACCCACCTACTCCACCATCAGCTCCTAGCTAACTGTCAACACGGTTTTCGGCCATTTCATAGTACCACCACAGCCTTACTATCCTTTACTAACTGTATCAACAAAAATCGTAACAATAATACTTTATCCTCTGCTTTCTTTGTAGACCTATCTAAAGCCTTCAACATGGTTAATCATCAACTTCTCCTCCACCTACTGAAGTCCCTCTCCTTCGACTATTCTGCCATGAACTGGTTCACATCCTATCTGGATAACCGAAAACAAGCTGTTTTCTGGCAAAACCATCTTTCTGACCTTCTTCCTACCTCTCTAGGTGTCCCACAAGGCTCAATTTTAGGTCCACTACTGTTTTCCATTCTCATAAATGACCTTCACCTCTCTATTCCACAGTCTACTTGTATTCAATATGCTGATGACTCCACTTTCATTTGTTCTGCCTCATCCCAAACTGATCTTCATTCTCACACACAAAAAGCCTTCTCTACTATGAAAAATGTTTCTCTAACCACTGTCTTCTCCTTAACCCTAAAAAAAACAAACTACAGCTCTTTATCCCATCTCATCTATTGCCCCCTCTCCATGTCACACTTACATCCAACAATGGTACCGTTATCTCTCCTGACCCCACCACCAAACTCCTTGGAACTACTATTGACAATCAACTAAAGTTTGACACTCACATAAATTC
Source organism: Protopterus annectens (assembly GCF_019279795.1). Classification (NCBI taxonomy): domain Eukaryota; kingdom Metazoa; phylum Chordata; order Ceratodontiformes; family Protopteridae; genus Protopterus; species Protopterus annectens. The sequence goes on from NC_056734.1 coordinate 260,008,368, forward strand.
TACAATTAAATCTTCTAACAAAAAACTTGGTTCCCTTTATCACATTAAACCTTTCCTGACACCAGTAGCCAGAGCCACAATAGCTAGAAACCATTTAATCTCTACCCTGTTATATGCTTCCTCCATATATACCAATCTGTCTAAAAATAATCTTAACAATCTTACTAGATCATACAATAATATTGCTAGATTTGCTACCACCTCTCCTTACAGGACCCACCATTGTCAGAATCTAAAACAGCTAGGATGGCTTGAATTACCACTACTACTACAATTTAACCAACTTATAATCGCCCACAAAGCCCTACACCAACCCAATAACACCCCAATTCTCTCTACCTTTATAAGACCTTATAATAATTTGAAGAATCTGCGCTCTGCCAACAAAATGTTGATACAGACTTCCTTCTCTAATAACTTAGCAGGTGATTCCTTATTCTCAAACTCAGTTGGTAAAATATGGAATCAATTACCAAATGACCTCACTACCCTTACCTCTCTCCCACTGTTTAAAACTAACCTAAAACTTTTCCTCTCCAGTCACTGGTTATGCTCTTGTAACAACCCTGACTAACCATTTGTTTTTTCTCTTACTACCAGTCACCAATCAAAATATTATTCTCTACCATAAATCTCTACTTCTAACCATTCCTTATAACTAACCCTCCTCCGTATTCTTTGCACTCTCCTCCCTGAGTATTACTTCTTATCTGTAACTCTATTAGCCATTTTTTTCTGTCTTATTCTAATTTTTGGTAACTGCAGAGGTATTACACCATATTAATGTTATTGCCAAACTTTTTCCTTTCAATGTTCAAAATGTTGTTTTAAAATGTCTATTCTATAAATGTAAAATCTAAATGTTATTGAATGTTTTTGTATGTCTCTATGATGCTGTGTAACTGGAGCTTTTCTCCCCAGGCCTCCACTGAAAATGGACATGTATCCAGTTGGACTAGCCCGGTAAACAAATGTAAAATAAATAAAATAAAATACAGACTACTGCACAGTGACCTATGCCTAGCCTACAAGGTATCCTCTGAGCCTACACTGAAAGATTGGTTGCACCTGAGAAAACTAGCAACATCAGAAATGCCTTTTCTATGGACATAAACCTCATCTGTGATATAAACAGGATATGTTGCAGGGACAGGTGTGTGTCTCAAAGATCCCTTCTCTGGAACAGGCTTCTCATCATTGTGAAACAAAACTCATCCATAAACAAATATTCAAATGTAACTTGGACAAATGGATGGGAAATCACAGATTTACCTGTGGTTTGGCACCTATGTTCATAATGGACAGGGCAGCCTATGTGTGCTTAATGCATACAAGCCTATATCATAACTGTAGAATTCCTTGGACTTTTGATGAATTTCAGCATTATTTTGATAAATTTGGGGTAAGCTTGGCTAGGCATAAAATGGCACTTGAGCCTGTAGCCTGATAACCAGCTATGAACCTGTGAGAGTTTATAATGTTCATTTTGTATGAAAGTTTGCTAAATTCTGTTATGTTTATTATATTGAGTTTTATTAGAAGATGTTGGTTTAAAGGTTTATCTTTATTTATTTATATTTGTTTACCAAGGTATTGCTCTAATCTCAGTGGACCATTTGCAGACATAGCCTGTGTGAATAGGATCACAAAAGACGTGAAGAAAACATATTTACAAATACAAGGGTGTGCTATAAAACATATACAAATTTACAGATGCAAAAATATGCTGCAACATTTAGTTCAAGAAGCAGTTTACAAAGTCAAAATATAGAATGAAAAAATGGAATTATGCTTAGTAGTAATAATATAATAAGTAATAAGATGTAGCCATAACGACTGAAATGGCTTATGCTACAGGGATAGCAGCATATCATTTTTTAGAGAGTTATGAATATATTAGAAGAGGCAAGTAAGAATTGTTGCAGGAAAGCATACCATGGGGGGAAGACAGAGAAATGCAGAAAAAGGTATGCAGATAGAAGAGGAGTAGAAAGAAGGGAAGTGTGAGCGATGCAATGAGCAGAGGGAGGTAGGATGAATGTGAAGCAGTAAGTTAGGATTATTGCTGTTAAAGAGGTTCCTTAGATTGTCAAACCAATGTGGAAAACACATTTTCTGAATAGGTTGTCACTGAAGATGGTCTGGTACTATATGAAACAGCTGCTGTTAGAGCAACAAGGAGCCCTTGACTGGAAAACAGAAACAAGAATTAGGTTCTCTCTCTCTCTCTCTCTTTATCAGATAATAGCATTGTCAGACTATGGAGGAGACAGGGTCTGTGAATGAAAATAATATATTCATCTTGTCAAAGTAAATGCTAGGAGTGGGAGTTCCCGGGCAATGTGCTGAACCATACAGGAAGAAATTTAAAATGGCATCCTGGGATATCTGGGGATAATGCAATGTGTTCCAAATCTCCTTCTTCCTCATATTATAGATGCTGGGGAAATTATGAATTACAGACGTTATATCAAATATGTCAGTATGGATCAGTCATCATGTTTCTTATTTGATGGATTCTGTATATATATATATATATATATATATATATATATATATATATATATACATATATATATCAAAGAATTTATTGACTTCTTAATGGGCTGACCAACCCAGTTAAGAGTGATAAGTTATTAGTATATATCAGGAAGCTGTATCAGTGGTTAGTGAGAAATTCATAAAATTCGGTGTTCAAGAAGTTTACTTTTGACTCTCAAGAGTGATACATTTTTATATCATAAGGGAATACTTATTTGGTGAGGTCAATGGGAAAAGTGGAAAGATTTCTGATATTATAATCCCACCATGGTAACCATTTTAAATGTTGGGACCCTCTAGAATGAGTTACAAAATGTGAAAACTGAATGGTCAAAAGGTCAGACTTGTATATACAAGTCCAAGATGCCATTACTCAGAATATTCCCTATTCTCCAAAGTATGGTGATCTCTGAGTTGGTAATAGTTCAAGAAGTGTGGTGGTGCCCCCTCCCCCTTGCAAAAATAAGCTTTAAGAAGAGTGATTTTCAAGATTCATTCCTACCTGCGTTTTCTGTCTTTTTTTGGCTTTTTAGCACTCTGCATTTTGAGGGCTAACATTTTAATAGAGAGTCTTAAGCCATATTTTAGATAACAGGATTTCACATAGCAGACATAAAAAGAAGCACTGGAGATTTGGTTATATATTGCAACTCACAATATTTGTGAACATTTTGGGGAAAATTTATATTATAACTAAGGGCTGTTGAGGGAATCACTGAATTGTGACATGTTAAAAGCTTAGGATCAATGCAAAACATCTCTGAGGTTGCAGTTAATAGATTATACAACTAAAGGTGAAGAATTTATAGCTCTGTACTAGACAAATGTCAAGAATGAATGAGGCACAGGCAAGAGAGAAAAGTGAGAGGAGCAGATTTTTACAGTATCAAGATTTTTGCCTCATATTTTTGGTGTATTTTTCATAAAATTATGGTTTTCTGGCAAATTAGTGACAAATCATTAAAGACTGAAGTTAACAAATAATGACAGACATTTGAGTTTCAGACTTTACACCCTTCAGAAAATTCATGCTAATGCAATATTAACTAAGTTTGTAACATGAACATTTAAAATATATTTAAGAACTGTTCCTGTTTTGTGACCGTTGTTCCATTTTTATTTATGGCTTTGCCCATATTTCTTGCTCTAAGAGGTTGAGGGATATGGAGGGAAGTATACATGGAGAAATATGGTAACCATTTGAAATGTCAGGACCCTAGAGTGAGTACTGAAAGATGGAGACTGAATGGCTGAAAAAAACAGACTTTCATGTATTGTGTCTAAGATGGCCATTTCCCAAAATATTTCATTTTGTCTGAAGTATGGCAGTCTCAGAGTTGGCATATATAAGTCTGATGGTGTGGAGATCTTGCCCCCAACATCCATAGATGGGGGGGTTGTTTAAAGGAGAAGAGTGATGATCGAGGTTCACTCCTCCTAAGAATGCCAGACAATTATTAACCTCCTAGAGGAAGAAAGAGATTTTTATGAAGAAGGCATGCAGAAGACTTATTTAGGGATTTCCCCAAGGGCCTGGAGAAATCTATCCACTCGTCTTAAGCAATTGAAGCTAAAGCTAATGGCTCACCAAATCCATGACTAAGAGAAAGGTAAAAGAGTGGAGGACCTAGACTGTATTATGGTTTTGTTTTGATGTTATTATAGTTATGTTTATATAACAGAAAGGATTTGAAGAGTGCATTATAAAATGTGAGTTTCCCAGGTTACTTTATTCGAGGCAATTGTCAATAGACTTTCTAAAGTAAAGTGCACTACACTGGAAGGTCTCCTTTGGAGTTTACTTCTTTTTTAATTTCTTCAGATACTTGAGTATCTAATACAATGAAAGGAATTGAACTATTTTATGAATCAGAGTACAGTTAAAGTTCATGAAAAAAGTATTACTTCAGTATTTGATGTTAGCAAAATGCTGTCCTCACACTGACATGGTTTTGTTTTCTTCTACCGTGCATATGGGGTTACATGTATTGGTAGCACATGTATGTCCACTTAAATAGTATTTTCATTAGTCCTGCTGCTCCTAATACTATGTTAGCTTCCTGGGTCTTTTTCTCCCCCAATGCTTTAGTTTTAGTGTGTATATCCTGCTATCTCAGCACATATTCACAAGGTGTACCGATTTCAGTGATTAATGCTACATTTGTCATTTTTTTCATGGACTACTCTAGCGGGTCTTCTTACATCTATTTTCTTGTCTATTACCATAAGGTGAGTCCACGTGATCCAACCGTCATCATTGTTGATAAAGGTTTGTGGCTCATATTTACATTGCTTACCAGCTTATTCTGTACTGCAGCATTTGCACAGCACCCAGTGCAACAGTCTAACCAATTGTTGTGCTGTTTAGCATGGAGACCCTCACCTATGTGTATCACAACTAGCAATGGGATGTGCAACTGTTTCCAACTTTGTCTTATAAAACCTGCAGTGTTTCTCCATCTTCTTCTAAAGATGTTGTAAACCATTGTGTATGTAACCCACTATTTTGGATGTCATTATTAACCTTTTATCTTTTGGTTAAATGTACCTGTCCTTAACCATTCCTGCGTCAAATCATGGTCAACATGTGGTTGTTATTGGAGTTTTCTATACTTGCCAGTATATTGCAGTGGTTAGCATTGTTACCTCACAGCAAGAGGTTTTCAAGTTCGATTCTCAGCTGGTGTGCCTTCTGTGTGGAGTCTACATGTTCTCCCTGTGTTCATGTTCATATTTCCTCTGGGCACTCTGGTTTCCTCCCACATTGCAAATACATGTGTCTGGAGGATTTTTCCCAGGCCTCTGCTAAAACCTGGCTCATTCCAAGTCAGACTTTCACAGTAAACAAATTTTAAATAAATTTGTGGTCTTTCCTTTTCTTTATATTCTTTCTTTTGTTTTTTAGCATTTTCAGTTGCTGCCTGATACTCATTGACTATGTTTGATTTTCATTCACAGGCTTTCCAAAATCCTTCTGCTAATCTAAGAAAATGTATCATCTTAGATTTTTTTCTCTTCATGCTTTATAATTTTCACTGTGTGGATCAGGTCAGCAAATATGTATACGGTCCCACAACTCCAGACATATGCATGAAGCAAATTTTCAGAAGGACTATTCCTCCTTCAAACAGGGGGATGTGTAATCTTAGTATGCACTGGATTTTATATATGAATTGAAAATCATAATATATTTTTCTTGTTTTCTTGTCCAGTGGATTCAATGCTATTTGAGGCCAGTCAGTCACACCAAAGCTGTAAGTTAGAACAGGAGGAACAAATTGATTTATAGACTGGATTTTATTTCTAGATGGAATTCAGTGTTCAATATGAGTTTTAGTCTTTTTGAAGTATTCCTTGATATGCTTTGTTTGCATTTTTTTCATGTTCTTACAGATCCTTCATCTAATCCCAAATATTTATACTCACTCTCATGACCCTTTATATCACTTTTCTATCACAGACTTATTTTTTGCTGGTGCTGTAGCTTTACCATTATAAACGTTGCTTTTGCACATTTACCAAGGCCAAATATCATTTGTGTTTTCTCTCAGAAAGCTTTAACCTTGTGCTTTCAGATTGTCAGCTGATGTACTGTACAATTGCAAATCATCCACAAAAAGTAAATGAGATGTCTTTAAACAAGGCTAATATGTGGAACTTAAGCAGTAACCATATTTCAGTCTATTAAGTAAACAGATTAAAGGATACAGGGCAAGACAAAACAACAGCAGTGACAAAAACTACCTTGCAATATAGCACTTTGAATTGTTATCCATAGGATAATAACTTTACCCTTTGTCAGCTCAGCTGGAATGTGGGATGCTACTAGTTCATAATCACTGCAATGTAGGGTGCATGTTATACATAGTTTAGCTGCCCATGTGAGCCATTTTAGGCATAGTCAATTACCCCATATGAGAATCAAACCCTGCACCTTGTGTCTGGGAAGTTAAATACCTTAACCATGATGCCAACCAGCATATTTCCCTCATTGTATTATTTATTAAAATAAATATTCAGCAACAGAATTTTTGAAACAGTTCCACTACTAGTTTAATACTTTGCAAATACATATTACTTACTTAAAGGCTTTTCTAACTTTGTCTTATATGATCATTATAACATGCTACTGGATTCTGTATTTGCTCAGCTGTACTTATACCCATACACCTTTCTACTTATTTTTTTTTCTATCTTCCTCCTGGGCCAGCACCCTTTGGCACCAGAGTTGCCAATCAAGCTCTAATCCCTTGAGCAGTAGTGAGGGCTTTATCCCTCTATACCATCAGATTAGTTTGTTTCTTGTAGCATTTACATTAAAAAAATCTTCCACCAGTTTGTGCTAGCACACCCTGCCATCTACTTAAAGATGTGACAAATTAGCTAATTCTCTGGCACTTAAGGCTAAATTCTTCTCTCTAACTCTCATAACCCAAGTTTTAAAAAACTGATTTAGGCCTAGCAAGCGTGAAGACAAACATGATAGCACTAAGCAATCTCCCTTCCAACTCCCAGAGGTTGCTATGGGTAGATATAGGACTGGCAAACAAACTGACAAACAATAGCCTTGAACTTGCTGTTTAATAAAAAACAGTGATGAAAAGAATATGATTTTGGAACAAGCAAACAAACACCAACATTCAACATCATGATAACAACAGCACTGAGTTAGTCATTCAAAACTAGGAATTAAGGCACACAAGCAAAAAGGCATTCCCTTAGAAAAGCTCTATGAGTAGGCATAAAGCTAGTGAGGATGGACACTGGACATACATAAAAACTGCCATAACAGAAGCAACAGTCTTTTTGTGACACAGCCATACAAATTAATAGAGGATGGAAAAATAAATGTGGTGGCCTCAAAAGGCAAGGGGAAATATACATTTAGGAAATATATATAAGAAAAACACCAAAGGATAGGGACAGCAATAAAAATTAAAGCAAGAAATGTTAGAGTGACAGCCATAAAATCAAGTCCTAAAGAGCAGAAAAATATCCCATTCAAACATAAAATACATAAATAAAAGAGTAAAGAAAGACAGCAAAGACAATGAAGCTTGAGAGTGTATGAGGCAGTCAACAGAAAAAGCATTATGGAAAAATTAAAACTATTAAATTAAGGTTTCTGGCTGGATGACTGCTGACCACATCATTGGCACCTATTTGGTAGACAATAGTAAATCAAACAGATAATTAAATCATCATAAAAATGAACTTACTCCCATGTATAGGTGATGCTGGGTTTACAGTGGTAACACAGAGGAAGCCTGCTGTACATAGTCAGGGAGTATGTCCTCCTGTAGGGTGTTGGAATTTTCCTCTTACAGAGGGAAAAATGTTTAGTGAACTATGCGAGTGATCTGCTGATGTCAAGTAAACAGGCACTGTGGCCTCCACTGATAAACAAGTGTACCATGGGCCTAAATCAATATTTCTGCTCCATAATCAAAACGAAATATGGAAATGTTCAATACCCAGTTGAGGAAGTACCATGGATAAGGGTGGGTGATCCCACTTTTTTAAGAGGAGAGCCTGAATTCTGAAATTCCGAAGCCTATAACTGTGATCCCTTACAAATGAAGGGGTACTAGTAAATGGAGTCTGCTCAGAAGAAGGAATTGTTGCCACAATACAGTAGGGGAGGGGGTCACTACTGGATTGGTAATTTTCATTGCATACTCAATTGACCAGGTATACGGTCTGGAAGGAAATGCCTATGATGTTGCTAATGATACAAAGGGCAGAAGACATGAAAAGTGACTTGGTAAGATTAGAGGAACAATCTATAACAAAACTTAAATTCAATGCAAATGCAAAAGAATATAAATGGGAAGCAAATACAGAAAGCAGTAGCAACAACAAAGATCAGTTATGATAACCTTTGATAATATAAAAGTAAGCAGCAATGTAAAAATATAGCAAGCAGAAGCCTGGCACTAGTGTGATGCCTAAGGAACAGAGTCAGAGGAATACTAGGATGAAGCAGTTTCATCAGGAGAAAGCCAGATGTTGTCTGTCATCTTTCTAGGGTAAACAGTAAGTACCTTTTGTAAGAGTGATGTATATAGTTTTGTGAACTCTGCATTCCCAGACAGGACAGAAAGTCCAGAAGAGCAGTAAAATGTTGCCAGTCTTAACAAGAAGGCATGTAAGAAGAGATTACTACAGCTAAAAACAAATGTAAATTTTTGGAAGAGAGAGCAAGAGAGAGAGAGAGAGAGAGAGAGAGACAGGGGGCTATAACAGAAAATTAAGTACTTCAAGGCCAGATAGGGGCTTCAAATGAGGTGAAGGAGTAGTATACAGCAGCTGAACTTTCTGAACAAATCAGTATGATGTGTAGTTAAAGTGGGAGATAGGGCTAGCCTTATGGTTGTGGTTAAAACTTTTTTATACACATATTAAAGTATTAAACATGTCAGAAATGCAACCATTTCATTTATTAACTGAATTTCGAATCCTTAGGTTCAATCCACAACTTCTGTTTCCCCCTATTTTTGCACATGGGTTTGGGCTATGACATCAATAGTGACAATCATCTACAGCTAGTGTTCACATCACTGTTGGCTAGCCCTGCTGCAGTTGTCCTTCCAACACACACACACACACACACACACACACACACACACACACACACACACACACACACACACACACACACACACACACACACCATGGCCAAATTTAGAGTATCCAGTCCACCTACTGCATGTTTTTGGAATGTGAGACAAAACCAGAGCTTCTAGAGAAAACTGCATGAACACAGGGAGAACATAATGACACCACACAGAAGGCACCCCAGCAGAGAATTGAACAGAAGAACCTCTTGCTGTAAGGTGAGATGTAAGCATTTCATTAATATGGGATGATGTGGAATTCTTTTTTTTTTTAATCCATCCATGCGTTAGCTAGATTCTTCCCCTTTTTGCATCTCTCTATTATTGCAATTCATTCCCTCCAGTACAGCTCTTTTGAGTGTATAACTTTAACTCCCAGTGGGTATGGCCTGAGCCTTTAAAAAATTTATTTATCACCTTACAGTTCTAGCAAATCCTTATTGACAGAGGTCAAATATCAATACAAGTGTGTTTGCCATCATGTATGCTTCAAGGTAAAGTATTCTGATACCTTGTATGTAGCATGTTTTGTAAATTATTAATGCAAATGTGAACAATCAATATTTGACACCTAGAGGCACAGTAAGAGCTAACTGCAGAAATGCCTGGAGGTACACTTGGCTCCTTTGTTCCATATGACTTTCTTTAATTACTTTTTTCATGTAGTACCGCGATAACAGTTTTTTTTTTGAGATACAGTAACTATAAACACTGTCTGCATCATTTCCAGTTTGCATATTGTCAGAAGGCAAAGCTATTGGTCTATACTTGTTGGAATGGCTTGCAGGTTCATCTTAAGAAGGAATATGTTTTCCCTGCTATTAACCAGGTTAGTGTCTGCTTGAGGCGTGCATATAATTAATTTTTGCTAAGGGATAAATCTTCGTGTAACAATGTTAATATATTTAGCCAGAAGATGTGCACTGCATCTGGACCTGGGATTTACCATTTAAAAGCTTTACATGATTCTGTCTGAATTTCTCTGACTGTTACTTCATCTAATTTCATATGCTCTATAGTAGAATGTCTTACTACTCTTGTTTTTTTTTCAATTCTTCTATCCATTTAGCATCTTTATTATGTGTAACAGGATATTTGTAAATGCTTCTCCAAAATGTGTTTTTTTTTTTTTATTTTTTTTTTGTATTTGTTGATAGAGTTACTTCTCGTTTTGCTTTGTTTCTCGCTTCTCTATAAAATCATTTTCGGTCATCAATGAATTGCTTATTTCATACTTTTGCTTTATATTGATCTGCATGCCTTCTATATTTTTTCTGCTTGTGATGATATTTTTAGTTTTTATTGGAATTATGTAGAAGTGGTACAGCAAATAGCGTTGTCATCGCAAAGCAAAACGTTCCCTGGTTTGATTCTCAGCTGGAGTGCCTTCTGTTTGGAATCTGCATGTCCTCTCTGTGTTTGTGAGGATTTTCTCTGGGTGCTCTTATTCCTCTTACACTCAACAGACATGCAGTAGGTGTACCGGGCACTCTAAATTGGTCATAAATTTGACTATGAGTGTGGAATAACTCTTGTGGTAGGGCTAGCCACCCGGCAGTGTAAACTTTGGATCTAGATGATTGTCACTGTTGAAGTAACACCCTGACCCCATTTGGAAAAGTGGGAAAAATGAGTTGAGGATGGATGGATGGATTGAAAATTATGTATGATAAATTTAGGTCTATTTTAATACCATGTGTTGCTTTTACCAAATCTATATTTCTAACAAATGTTTGAAGAGCTCTTCACCTTTCTGTATTCTTCTAACAGTGATACTTCATTAAGTTTATACTTTCCTCTTCTGGAAGGTACTGTTGTGGTGTTCAGTATGTTCCCTTCCTTTTTTTCTACATTTTTATGGCAACACTTTATCTGTTATTAGTTTAGCTGCATAGTATTATAGCCTATTTATTTATATTATTTCGAATGAATTTCATGGTTATAGTGTTCATCTGTTTCACCAGTCTTCAAACATGTTGGGTCCTATTTATTTGTGTTCTATATTCTCCCTGCAGTCCTCCTAAGCCTATAAATAAAATAGTGTACTCATGCAGGATTTCATCACCATGGCTCTGTACCACATCTGAGATATTTTGTGTGACTGTGTGACTATTGCTTTACACATGGGCCTTACATTTGGACTTTCAATTTGTTTTAACTAATCTAAGCTTCATACAAGCCAAGCAAATAAAACTACTACAAGAATGTACTTCTCTATGTGTTGTAATCTAAAAAAGAATTGTGTACTTTTCATGTTATACTCACATTAGCAGTTAATGATATAAGAGCTCCATCCAGTAGTAAGAATATCATAAGAATATGCACATAATTTTTTGTTCTTACATTTACATTAGAACATTTGAGAAACAATTGTTCATCCTGGAGCTGTGTTAAGTTTAAAGTCAACTTTCTGACCATTACTTGTCACCATCTCTTTCTGAAAGTCTGACTTGCATTCCCATCTCATTGCTTTGATGTTATATGAGAGTTCACCATATTATGCTTGTTCATTTCCATGCCAGCTACAAACAGCTCATTTTAATATTTCTGTTAACCATACACAGATTCATTTGAGCATATTTCTTTCGGATTTTACACATCTTTGAATAATGACACTTCAGCACAGATTCTGTAGATTTAGTAAATGAAGGATAATATTTCATGTAACATATTGAAAATGGTCTCAAACTAAATGAAAAAAGTGCAGCATAGTAATATTTGGTAGAAAAGTTGCACTCACCTCATCTGTTACAAATGGTACTCCTCTTCAGAAAGCTGTGCTCATAAGAGACCTAGGTATTTATGTGAATAACTCTCATTTCAGCATTATGTTTCCAACATTGCCAGGAAATCCTTCTGTCTGACCCAGGTGATTTACATGGAAATATCTCCGGGATCCCGAGAAGTTATCCTACTACTGTACTCTTCCCTTATCATGCCCATCATTGAATATAATGCTCCCTTTGGCAATTATGAGTCAAAGCATGTTGTTCAACTGGAAAAAACCCAAAGCAGTGGTGTAGCAAGGGTGGGGTGAAGGGGGCAGTTGGTCTGGGTGCATAGTGTTAGTGGTCACATTTGAGAGTTCCAGAGTTTTTTTTTACTATCAAAATGCCACTAAGGAAAAGAATCATGTGTAACAATCCAATTGGCTTGCTACAGTTTAAGCCAAGATGTCCTCTTTTTATCTTTGTGGAAGAGATTGGTGGATGTATTCCCTGTAAGAACTCCATTGGTACATTTGCACCATCCAGCTTGCTCCAGTGAAAATCAAAGTCTTTTTTTTCTCTTCACTTGAACAGATAAGAAGGCATGGATAAGCTGTAGGAAGTCAACTGGCATCAGGATAAGCCAAAGTAATTTTATTGGCCTTCACTTTAAAGAGAAAGGGGGCATAGATTTCTAAGACGCTGACTGTAGTAACCATTCAATGTCAACCTTTTTAGGTCTTCATTTGAAAAGCTGATGGGGGCATGGATTGGTTGGAAGAAGCTGAATGGTTGTACCAACTGGCTTCAGTGATAAGCTGAAGTATTTTTTTTTTCTTACCTTTAAGAGCTAAAGAGGGTGGGGCATTAGATGAAGCAGCTATATCTCCACCCCAGAGATGTATTTTCTTTACTTTTTTTGGTCCTCTTAGACCATATCCTGCCAGCAAAGCCTCTATAACCATGTCTGCACTGGGACTACCAGCCATCCTCCTACCTCTCTGGGCTACTGTGGTACTGCTGGGACCAGTTGTGGATACTAAGCATGCCCTGGCAGGGAATGGCTGCCTGTGCTTCTGTCCATGGGTGGGGGTTCTTTTATAAGTCCTACCCACTTCTTTTCCATGCACTCCCATACATGTTGACTACATCCAGGGCAACTCCCCTCTTTGGACCATGTGTCCCCTTAGGGTGCATCCATCTTCAATAAGTGGTCTTCCACCCAGGGTGGACATGCCCATCAACCCCTGCTGCTCCATCAGTTGCCTGAGACACTAAATGAACCCAGGTCACCTGGGCTGTACTCACAGCTTTATTCCTCTACACCACCAGAATGGCCAGATCCCAAAGATTTCTAACCAAGAAAATTAAGGGTTGACTCTACCCATACTCTATGGTCCATACATTGCTGCAAGGTGATCTGTGTCTTGCTTTTTGTACCAAGAAAAACACAGTCCTATTTGATCTCCTATTTCTTTTAAAACCAGTGGCTCTACAAGCACTCACACTAAGGACCTAAATCTATGCTAGCAAATAAACAAGTGTCACCAAAAAGGAAGGTTACTAACTCAATGTATTCTTAGCTTGTGGTTTAGCTTACCACACTAGGTCTAGTAAAGTACTGCACTGGCTACCTTTCAGGCTAGTCTTAATGATTTGATGGGTAGACACACATTTACACCAAGATTATCATGTACAGCCCTGCTTGGTTTGGGAGGTGAGCACTATTAAGTGCTTGAAAAGGGTCTGCTTAAAGGTGTATATGGCTAGGGATCTTATGGCCTGTTCTACCCTTATAATTTCCTAGAAAGTTAAAATCACTAGCCGCCATAATGTCTTTGTCAGAAGCACATGATAGCTTTTTAGGCATCTGTCCTTATTCACTGGCACTGTGAAATAAAATTAAATTCTGGATCCAGACATGCTAATTTGCATTCCACCTAGAGAATTCTATTTGGACCAACATTAAAGCACTTTCCTGCCAAAAATTATTATACATACATATATATATATATATATATATATATATATATATTTTTTTTTTGTTTTTTTTTTGTGCAAAATCTTTTATTTACTTTTTTTTTGAAAAAATATACAGTGAGCATAACAATGATAATTGACAGGTAGCAGTATGACCAGTGAATACATTGCTGATTAATAAAACATAAAAGCAAAATAGTGAAAACTATTTACACATATGCCAAAATTCCATCCCTAATTATATATACCAACTTCAAATTAGAATGTGTTCAAAAAGGGAATTCCAAAATTCTGTAAATTGGTTATGGGATTTCAGAGTGTAGGTTAAATATTTGTGAGCAAGTAGGTGTTTTGTAGCTAATTGTTTGAAACCCTCCCAGGTGAGTGATGCTCTATACTTCCAATGTAAAGTAATGTAGTATTTAAGTAATGAAACTAGTGTTATTAATGCACGTGTTTGTAGTTTAGTCAGGCCAGCAGGGGTGATGTGTAGGAGAGCTAGTTTCCAAGATAAGGATGCTTTTCAATAACCCATTTTTTCGAGTTAGACTCTAAGTGAGCACCATAGCTTATAGGTGCACTTGCAGCTCCAGAAGATGTGGAGTATATCAGGAGTAGGGGCAGAATGGAGAGGTGTATATTTCTTCAATCTGATGACATGCAGTTTCAGAATTCTTATTAAGTGCCACAAAGATGCTATTGTGCTCTACTCCAACTGAGGTTTGCATTCAGGCTGTCTTCCCAAACTCGTCCTACATGACATGTACACTTATATTACTCAAAAGAATTAAATCAATATACACCTTATATGATAGTGGTAGGATAGTGGTATGATTATCTGTTCATTTTGCAGTAGACAGACCATTAAAACTCTCAACCTTTCATTTCCAAAATGTGGAAAAAAGACAACCTTTAATGCTTAGCTTACCAACAACATCAATCAGGAAGCTCACAGTCAAGTTAAAATATGCCACTTTATACTTATAAAACATTATGTTGATGAATTAATATGAATTAGTATAATTAACCATGGCTCTCAGTTAAAACATCTTTACACTGAATGTGTAGCTGAGTCGTTCAATGTGGAACTGCAAGAAACATGGACTTTTTATGACTCAAAATGAAGAACATTCCTCATATTGATGTCCACTTGAGAAATATGACTTAGACTAACCATGACAGTTATTTAGCCAGCTGCAAAGGGTTTGACTATTCACTTGTAAGCAGCTCGCTTACGGGAACAGAATTCAGTAGTGCCGCCATTCCATTTTTAAATCAGTTAAGATGCTGCACTCAGTTGCTACTCTTATTTAGGGAACATGACCAAGGTCCTCCTTTGTGAACATGATGAACTCTTTCCTTTTTATGGTTCCTCTACACATTCCAGATTTATATATGGCAGTCTCTTATGAATAATGTTCACAAGTGGTTACTAATTTAGACATGCATTGCCTGGACAATTATTCTTCTGGCACTGAGCTGACCTTCAACAAGTTGGCAGTACTCATCTCCGTTGCCAGTTCTCCAGCTCCACTTCTTGATAATACACATGGCTGCATGAGGTTGATTTCATCCAGGAGATAAACAGAAATCACTTTCTCTTCCTTTCTGAGGTCTGTTAAAGCATGAGTGTCTAATTAATAAACAGAAGACAACCCATATAACCTCTACAGAGATTATAATTGTTCTCCAAGTATTCATTTGGAGGTAATCCTTTTCTTTCGTATTCTCTTGATATTCTTTAAAATGTTTGTTTACAGTATATCCTGCCCCACATTATAACTAATTGGGCATACCTTTAGTCAGTTAAGAGGTTATGCCAGACCTACATGTCTTTGTAGATGGAACCAAAAGAATCTATTACTCCATTCTGATTTCCCTTCAGTGAAGCTACTGAAAATATTTTATGATCTTCTTTCATTCCACCCTCCTTGGATTATGATGGCAATTATGATAGTGGAGAACTTCTCATAATGCAATGTGATTTCTGGCAGACTTGCTTAAATTCAAAGAGCTTGTTATAAAGTGTGATTATGCCCTCTAGCACCATTATGACAAATCTTTGTAAGACATATCAATCTTTAAAGCATATATGTACATTTGACATCTGAATCTTGTGAGTAGAGGAATATTTAATTTTGTATAGCCTATTTTATTGTATTTCCTTTCCTTTGCTGATAATTAACAAACACTTTATTATCTTGCTTTGATATAGTGCTGGTCTATGGAGTGTGAGAGGATGAGGAGATGGAACCTCTTGTTTTATTTGTATCTGTTTATTTTATTTTACAATTGTTAACTGGTAGTTGCAGTGGGCCAAAAAAGACCTTTTCCAAACATGACCTGGGCTATAATGACTAAATATTTGATCATTTTATAGGTTCATGGGCTCTTTATAAGCTTACAGCCAAGCAGACCATTGAGAAGCTCAATTCCATCCTACTGTACTGGTGTGAGACTAACAATGTCCACATTAGACATATTTCCCCATATATCCCACCTGAAAATTTGTGATGACCCATTCGATTATGCAGCTTGGTTTTAAAAGTCACTAAGGAAGTAAGCCTATTCCAGTAGTGGATAATATTGTGGGTTAGGTATGTGTTATATCATCTGGTGCTGTTGATATGGTAGTATAGGTTTAGGTTTCTACCATGGTTGTTTGCTTTACCACGCACTCTAAGTGAAGGAATTTGATGTGTACTGTGTTCTTCACAGCATAGAATTCAAATTAGAGATGAACCCTCAGGTGCCTGTAAAATTCTGAATAGAGAAACAGGACTTTTTTTCTGTCAGAAAAGTTAAAGATACTAATAATACATTTTTTGTGAGGAAACTTTGAGGTGTCTCAAGTTGATTTAGGTGCTTCAATGTGATTGACAAAGGGAGCATTATGTTTAAGCATATGCCTAATAATTGAGAAATTAAGTAAGATAACGTCTTTATACCTTAAAGAGGAACCACAGAGGATAGGCTGTGCAAGGTCAAAGGACTATGTAATCACCACAGACACATGGCAGTTAAATAACAATATATTATCAACATAGGCACCCAAATCCATGATGAGTGCATCTGATTTAAGTGCAATGTTATCTAGTGAGTAATTGGAGGTGATGAGAGATTTACCTAAATAAACTATGCTGCATTTCTTTGTATTGAGTTAATCCTGTAATTAATAGACAAGTTATTTGGTTGGTCCAGCCCTTGATGGAGAAATTGAGTATCAGAATAGGATTTGATATCCACCCTCAGTTTGCAATTACCACCAAACGTGGTTTGACAAAGTGTGTTGGTATCAGCTGTAATGCAAGAGAAGTCTACACAAAAGAGGAGAGGACCCAGAATACAGCTCCATGGGACACCACTGGTGCTTCTTTTCTGCCTAGAACAAACATCCCTGATCTCAGTAGTACTGATTTTGTCATCCAGTTACCTATCTGTGGAAATATAAATGTGTTAATATTGAGCTGGCAGAATTTGTCGATGATCACAGAATGTTGGAGAGTGTTAAAGGTCTTACTAAGGTCAAGGTAGGCACTCTGAACTTTATGTCCCCTTCTCCATGATGTCAGTAACCCTTTCACAAATCTCAACCAGGTAGACCATAAATGGTTTGTCTTTTGCAAATTGAAAGTGGATTGTTTCCAAGGATATACATTAACCTATATTGTTGTTTATTAATTCAGCAAAAATATGTTTCACAGCCATACAAGTAATATTAATAAGATTAATAGGCCTCTAATTCTGAAGGTCAGTATTAGGGCCACATTTATGCAAAGACAATGCAACTGCTCTACACCACATATCATGGATGTAACCAGTGGTGATAAATGGGTTGAAGAACTGAAGGAGAGGAAATTTTCAATATGAGACTTAACACTTCTCAGCAGATATCCAGGGATATTGTCACAACCCAAGAAACTAGCATGTTTTATTTTTAAAGTGCCAAAAGGCTTTGATCCAAAATGATTTCTGGAATTAAGTGTCCAGGAAAATTGGAGGGGCAGAGAGATAGGTTGGGTGAAGTTGGAAGAGAATCTATCTGCAAGAATATTGTTAATGTCCTTGGGTCAGAGAAGGAGGCACTGTTAGAGATAAGGTTAGTACAGAATGCACGGGTTACTTCTAAGCTTCCTAATCCAGTTGAAGAGGCCTTATCAATGTCTTTAGAAAATTGCTGTAACCCTAAGTTCACAGCTGTCTTTTCGTAATGCTTTTTTGTATTGATAAGTTTCACTTTTTAACAATAGTCATCTTTTTAACAGTAAAGAGATGTGGACAATAGTATGATAAGTATGTTGCAGATTAACATTCTAAGCTGCTTGCTATAATAATAGAGTAAGTCCTGTGAAAAGTATTAAAGCAGTAGAACAATCTATTTAGACATCTCAAAACATTGTAGGTTATTTAAATATCAAGGTTAAACTTAATGTTCATTGGGTGGCTGCCATAAATTTTAAGATGAGGTGACACACAAAATTGTTATCTTCGTCATACTATTTACAAAAGACTTGTAGAACTTAATTTTTACATATATAACAAGTTAAACAAGTGTCATAATATAATTAATTGTATAAATAAATGGCTTCCTGACACCATTATTAGTTAATAATATACCAATCTGTAACTGAAGCAACCCTGAAAATGCAGATTTGTGTTACATCATCATCTATATGGAGTTGTTTTCAGCCAATTTTTTTCATTGTTGTCCCTGTAATTCATTTGGCTTCCTACCTAATAAACTGGTGTGTTAATAGTAATATATTTCTAGATTTGGTATGTTTCTTATATGCCAAGAATGTTTAATAGTAAATGAGAAAAAACATTGTAGCACTGGATATAACACAGCAGAATATCCAATTTATTGTAAGTAAGCGCTTTCAAGGGTTCACCTCTTCATCAGACTTAGATAAAAGTGACTTAAAACAACCACATTGAATAGTATTCCAATTAACATTATTTATTTCAATTAAAAACAATTAAATTATTTAAAGCCATACTTAACATTTTTAAAAACATCACAGCATACATAAACTAAAAACTAGTGTCTCAACTGTCTTGCTTTCAGGAAAGGTTTAATGGAGACCATGTTATTCAAACCAGGCACTTTATCAGCCCGCAGTAACATAATCCATTTTTGTTCAGCCGCCTCAGTAATATTCCCCATATCTCCTCCCCTTTTTCTGACTGCAAGTATTTCCAAGACCAAAAACTTAAACATGCTCACTGCCTTCATTCTTGACGTGCATAGCCAAGGCACTGCTTTCCTTTTTATTTCTTATATCCCTCATATGTTCAAGTATCCTGTCTTTAAACTGTCGATTAGTCATGCCATATAATATGAAAAACATCTAACACAATAACTCAAATATATTACATTGACTGTTTTAATGTCAGCATAGTGAGAAGGCTCTATTCTGAAGCCTAGCTTAGGGTGTACAAAGTTAGTACCTGTGTGTATATATGCACTGGCAGTACAACTCCTGCATGTATATGTACCTACTCTATCTGATCTAAGAGTAGTCTTATTTAAACTAGATTTATAACAAAGATGGTTCTTTAGGGTCTTATTATTTCGAAATCTAAACTTAGGTTTGTCTCCTACTATCTCCTTCAACCCATCCAAAGTAGAGAGTATATTCCAGTTCTTATTGATGACATTGCAGATCATATTTATATTACTAGCATATGTCAAAGTTATTCTCATGTCATTACTACTCTCATTAGTGATCTGTCATAGCATCTCACTACTCTTGACACTACCTACATGTGGGTCACATACTGTTGCATTATTGGTAAAGTATGGTTTACACCTACCATGTCTATATTTCCATACCTCTTTAATGTGCCAATCTATATGTTTACTTTTATAACCCCTTTCTATAAAATCCAGTTTAAGGGACTCTAGAGCTGAATTCAGCTCTGCATCATCATTATGTAATCTCATCAACCTGATCACCTGTCCTTTTATTATATTATGTTTGCAATGGTTTGGGTGCATACTTGTATTGTGCAATAGGTTATTCTTTCTAACCAGTTTCCTATACAAACTAGTTTTAACAGTATTGAGCGAATGCTTACTAACAGTCACATCTAAAAATTCTACCTGTTGTAAACTATAATTGTATGTGAATCTCAGAAAATCAGTGGTGGTATTGAGATAGTGGATCAACTCTCTTAATCTTGTCTCAGTTCCTTGCCATAATAAAAAAAATATCATCCACAAATCTAGTATACCACAAGATAGAGTTGGCATAGGTCATATTAGAGATTATAAACTCTGTTCCCCATTGCACCAATGAAAGGTTGGCATAGCTGTTGGCACAGGCTATGCCCATCACCACGCCAACCTTTTGAATGTAATATTCATCATTGAACATAAAAACATTGTTACTTAAAGTAATGTCCAATAGCCTACAAATCAAGTGCATTTTATCACCCTGAACCCCCTTGCTATGCAATAGTTCACATCTTCTTCTTTCGACTTTTTCCAGTTAGGGGTTGCCATAGCAGATCACCTGTCCTCTCATGATTGGCAGTGGAGTTTTATGATGTCGAGGTGCCAGCCTGGCACCCAACCTTCCACAGAAGGCAAACACATGCACGCGCTCACACATAGGGCCAATTTAGAGAGTCCAATCCACCTACAGCATGTCTTTGGGATGTGGGAGGAAACCGGAGCACCCGGAGGAAATCCATGCGACCACAGGGATGACATGCAGACTCCACACAGAAGACATCCCAGCCAAGGATTGAATCGGAGAACCTCTTGCTGTGAGGCAGCAACACTAACTGCTGCACCACCATGGCCGCCCGCTATGCAAGAGTTCACTAATACTATCAATACCCCACTGATTCAGTATGACCATAAACAGGGATACAATGTCCATAGTAACAAAGTAACATTCAGAATAGGTAGGTTTCCATTTCATTTGTAATAACTCTAAAAAAATGTTAGTGTCCCTTATAACAGTCTCACACTCTTCTAATATGTGATGAAAGTTCTTTTCAACAAAAATGGATAGGGGTTCCGTAGCCCAGCCTCTGCCAGAGACTATAGGTTGCATGGATGGAGTACTAATACGTTTATGAACTTTTGGCAAACCATATACAATTGGTACCACTGGATGTTCAGCTGAGGAGTATTCAAAAAGTGGCTCTGATATCATATTAGTTATTAATAGATTGAAGATCAGAAATGCTATTCTGTTCATAATAACTTTAACAGTAGCTACTGATATACATTCATAGGTATCACTTTGGCTTAAAAGAACATACATTTGTCTGTGATACAGCTCCTTATCCAAAATAACTAAACCTCCACCCTTGTCAGCGGATCTAACTTAATTAAGAAGTTAAATCTCTCAGTTCTTTCAGTGCATCATACTCTTCTTTAGACATTTTGTGGTAAGTTTATGTTCATCTTCACTATCAAAACTATCCCTGATCTGTTTATCACAGAGCTCCACAAAGGTATTAATAATAGCATTGCTGGGTGGAACAAACACGCTGGGTTTTTTAAAAATCGATTGAGTAGTATTTGCATTATTAAAAAACACATGCAATGTCAATGTCCTGGCAAATAGCCTTAAAACTTTAAGAACATCAGTTATTTGTGCTTTTTTAGCCAGTACAAAGCTGAGCCCTTTACTCAATAACAGTCACTGAGCATCAGTCAATTCATACATTGAAATGTTAAAAATCAAACCTGTTTGGATCTTTTGCCCCCTCTGTTCCAATCCTCCGTACTTTGTATTCTCCTTGTATTTTGGTTTCTCATTCAACTCCTGCACCTTCCCCTAATCGGGAACAGTTTGTTTGATAAAAAACGACTCATGTCTGATGTCATTGGTGTTACAGAGTCTTTACTACTAAAAGCAGCAATATTCGACCATTGCATTCTGTGTTCCTTAGATTTAACAACCTGTTCCTCATGCTTACAGTCAGTTCCTGATACCAGGCTATGCATATCATTCCTATTACCTGTAGCAGAATCATGTCCCGACTGAGAATCCACTACAGGTGATGCTATCATTACATTGCCTCTAAGTTCTGGCTCACTTCTAAGCGGGAGGGGTGGGAAGTGTTCCACAGAGACAATAAGGGCAGAATCATTACTAACATTGCTGGTAGTCTCAACAACCACACCCTCATGCCGTATAGGGCGTGTATCATTCCTGCTTCTATTCCATGAGAAAACATTGCTGTTCCTGAAGTCGCCAAAGTCTCTCTGCAACTTTTTGACTTTGGTTACTTGCAACCTTTTCTCATAGTTCTGAATGTATTCATCTTATCACCTAACACAATTGGTGAATAATCATCATAAATATCATTCTGTAGCCTGTTGATTTCAGACATTAGCTCTTCCTCTTGTGGGTGAAAAAATCAATAAGCAGTTGCGAATACCTTGTGCTACATCCGAGGTTGATCAACCCACTATACATGTGGGTTACATATACATGCAGGAGTTGTACTGCCTGTGCATATATACACACAGGTACTAACTCTGTACACCTTAAGCTAGGCTTCAGAATAGAGCCTTCTCACTATGCTGACTGTAAAACAGTCAATGTAATATATCTGAGTTATTGTGTCAGACGTTTTTCATATTATATTGGCATGACTAATCAACAGTTCAAAGACAGGATACTTGAACATATGAGGGATATAAGAAATAAAAAGAAAAGTAGTGCCCTGGGTATGCACATCAGGCATGAAGGCAGTGAGCATGTTTAAGTTTCTGGTCTTAGAAATACTTGCAGTCAGAAAAAGGGGAAGAGATATGAGGAATATTACTGAGGCGGCTGAACAAAAATGGATCATGTTACTGCACACTGATAAAGCGCCTGGTTTGAATAAAATTGGTCTCCATTAAACCTTTCCTGAAACTGAGACAGTTGAGGCACTAGTTTTTAGTTTATGCAGGCTGTAATATTTTTTTTTTTGAAAATCTTTTTATTTTATTATCTTATAGACAAACAATACAAACCACAGAAGAACACTGTACAAACATCAACAAAAACTATATACAACTATACATTGCCCATATCATTCATAATATATACAACAGATAATACATTAAGGAGATATAATACAAAAATGAAAAGTGTTTCAGGTTAAAAGACAATCAAAGAATACATTCCAAAAATTTTCAGAACAGAACTTGTGATTACCTTTATAAAAGAGATACTTTTGTGCCCTAATATGCCTAATTACCAATTCCTTTAGACCTTCCCATGTTAGTGCGGCTTGGCACTTCCAATGCAATGAGATATAATATTTGATAAATATGACAATTGAAATCACCACCTTGAGCTGAGCTTTAGGAATATTATCGGGAGGGATATGTAATAAAGCAAATTGCCAAGAAAGTGTTGATTTTTCGTATCCCATTTTCTCCAGAATAACTTTAAGGGCACACCATAGTCTGAACACACATTTGCAACTCCAGAAAATGTGATATATATCGGCTACTTGATCCTTACAAAATGGACACAGAGAAGACGAGTTGGGATGAATTTTATTAATGATTGCAGGTGTTAAATACGCATTATTGGTGATCATGAGTTGCGTATAAAATAATGTTTTAAAAGGGATATATTTAATACTTGATTTGAAAGCCTCTTTCATCAGTGCGGGAGTTATACTCGGGTCCTTATCTGACCAAAATTTAGAAAATACTGGCAAATTGTTAGATCTGATAGAGATTAATAACTTATATACATTGGAAGTCATTTTCTTTTTTAGCAGAAGAAGTTTCCAAATAACCTTGGCAATTTCGATATTTTCTCTAGATAAGTCAGGATGATCATAGTATGGATTCAATAGTTCAAAGATTTGTCTAGTTATTAAAGTATATTTATCGGATAAATTAAAGGTTTGCCTGATCTCGGATAACTTCAGATGTTTGACTAAGAAAAAGTCTGCCATGCACTTATCCTTAATAAGGGGGAAATTGTCCAGATTTATCAAGTTACCATTTAGAGTTAAATTGGGATTTAGATGTATTGGTTGGAGGGAAATGAACGCCTGCAAAAGTTTTAGCGAAGACAATAGTTTATGAAATCTGATAACGTTATATTTGAGGCCATAAAAGATTTTATATTTGTCTAGACTAACTTTGCTCAAGAAAGGTAAGGCGGATGGATTGAATTTAAGGGATCTAATATAATTGAAGTAAAGTAATACCCAGTTAGGGTGCCAGGCATCTGAGGTATTAATATAGTTTGCTATCTTAATAATTCTACTACTTTGAATAATATCATAGTAAAGTTTGAAGTCAGGAAGAGAAATACCACCCAAATCCTTCAGGTAAGTAAGTTTAGAATATGAAATTCTCACCGATTTAGGAGACCAAATAAACTTAGAGAAGGTTGAGTGTAATTTATTGAAAAAGTATAGAGGGATAATCGAATTAGTCGAGTTGAAAATATACAAGAATCTGGGAAGGATATTCATTTTTATAATAGTTGCACGTGCCATAAAGGGAAGCTTAAGTTGAGACCATCTCTTTAAATCCCATTGCACCTCCTTCCAAAGAGAAGAAATGTTCTCCTGATACGAAATAGATTGATCAGTTGAGAAAGTTACCCCCAGGTAACGAAGACTTGAATTAACTGGAATAACATCAGAGGAAAAATTTAGGGGATATGGTGATGTGATATTAACCGGAAAAATTTGAGATTTGTTTTTGTTAACTTTGTAGTTGGCAAATTTAGAGAAGATATTAATGGATTTCATGATTTTCTCTAAGTCCGAATTTGGTAAAGAGAGGTAAATATTTAGATCATCCGCAAATGCCGAGAGGGGGATACTAGTTCTAAATAGCTTGGGGATGATCTGATGAGTTTTTTGTTTAATAAGAAGGAAGAGAGGCTCTATATATAGATTAAATAATAAAGGAGAGAGAGGGCAACCTTGTCTCGTACCATTAATTATGTTAATCCTCTCAGATATACCATTATTAATATGTAGTGTTGTATAGGCTTTGTGGTAAATGGTCTCAATAAATTTTGTGAACGATGTAGGAAAGTTAAATAGAGGTAGAATAGAGAGTAAAAATTTCATACTCATTCTATCGAAGGCCTTAGAAGCATCTATTGCTAGAGTGTACAGGGGGTACCTAGCTAAAGATGAGAAAGTTATTATAGCTTCTAAAGCTAGAGTATGATCCGAGGTCTGTCTATTTCTAATGAAGCCCGATTGTTCTTTGGAGACTATACTAGGTAGCAGTACTTTAAGTCTATTGGCAAAGGTTTGGGCCAAGATCTTTAAGTCTACATTAATAATGGATATGGGTCTAAAATTTTCTGGTTTGGTAGAATCTGCTTTACCTTTAGGGATAAGAATAGTCTTAGATGCATTGAAATGGGGATCACTTATACCCTGGTGGAGAATATGATTATAAATCAAATATAAAGCCTGTGAGAACTTGTTGGGATATAATTTGTAGAATTCTGCTGTGAATCCATCAGGACCCGGGGCCTTATTCAATTTGAGGTTATTGATCACATCCAGGACTTCCTGAGAAGTAATTTCTTTATCTAACAAGTGAAATTGATCCGTACTTAGTTTTGGGAAAGATAATTCTTTAAGGGTATCATATAGCACGAAAAAATCGATAGGGTCATTAGGTGAGCTATAGAGCTCAGTGTAAATTTTTTGAAAGATTTTTATAATATCCTGTGTATCATGGTAGAGTTTGTCTTGATAAGAAATTTGAGAGAAAATGTGTAATGGCTTATTCTGATTAATTAGCCTAGCCAAGAACCTAGACGGGCATTGAGCCCAATCGGAATATTTGGCCAGCATTTTGGTTTCATGAGCTGATAAATTATCTGCCTGTAGAGATAAATAATCTTTCTGCATCTTAACTAACTGCAAGGCTGTAATATTTTTAAAAATGTTAAGTATGGCTTTAAATAATTTAATTGTTTTTAATTGAAGTTGTTGTTGTTGTATCTTTCAGCTTTTCCTGGTTAGGGGTTGCCACAGTGGAACTCTGGTCTGCTAATGATTGGTAGTTGATTTTTACGTGCCGAGTTACCAGCCCTGATGCACAACCTTCAACGATGGTACTCCCATTCATGCATGGCTCCATGCAGAAGACACTCTAGCTGAGAATCGAACCGGACAGTGTCTCACTGTGAGGCGACAACGCTACCGCAGCACCACCACCGCGTAATTGTTTTTAATCGACGTAATTAATGTTAATTGGAATGCTATTTAATGTGGTTGTTTTAAATTATTTTTATCTAAGTCTGATGAAGAGGTGAACCCTTGAAAGTGCTTACTTACAATAAATTGGATACGCTGCTCTGTGGCATCCAGTGCTACGGTGTTTTTCTCATTTGTTTCTTTTTGCTCTGGGTGTTTTATTGCCTGAGGCTTTATTCTTTGTTTATATAATGTTTAATGGTAGCTGGTTGCAACAGGAGGTTAGCACATTTTTGTTTTGCTTACTTCATTTTACAACTGACTTAGTTTTTGAATTTCATTCCAAACCTACCACCAGAATACTAACAACTAGCAGCCAAGGCAATTGCCTATCCAGCCAGCATTCTTATCAATCGCTCCATTACAGAATCGTATGTCCCCCACTTATGGAAAAAAAATCCATTATTACCCCTCTTCACAAAGGAGGTAATACCCATGATCTCTCAAACTACTGACCCATCTCCATCCTCTCCCCGCTATCAAAAATCCAATAAAATGTATTCAAACCCAAATACTCAATCACCTCATCAAAAATAACCTCTTATCTTCCACTCAGCATGGTTTCTGCCCAGGCCATAGTACTATTTCAGCCCTCCTCTCCTTTACTGACACAGTGAACAAAACTCTTGACTCTGGCTTATCTGCTTCTGTACTCCTGCTAGACCTCTCAAAAGCTTTTGACACTGTATCCCACCCAAAGCGTTTGCAACACCTACAGAAACTTGGCTGCTCCCAAACTGTGAAGCAAACAACAGATGCTAGCACTTGCTAACCAACCAATAAGTCCGAAAAACGTGCTCAGGCTCGCTGGTAGTAAACGGAGGAATTTATTGACACCAAAATCCACAAAATAAAGTGCTCAAATGATAGAGCCGTACAAAATGTAACATGAACGCTCTTCTAAATCCACCAAATGCTGCGTTTTCGTCAGTATGACTTCATCAGACACTCTACCTTCATGATACACTTGTTTAAATACTAAACAATTAAATTAAGCACATTTCACTGGTTCTACAAACCATATCAATTAATTCAAACACACCAATCAAGTTCCTACATTCATTAATATTAATTTCCCTCATTAAATATACTTTATTCCACTAAATAAAAACTCTTTATATGTTTAAAAAATGTTAAAAAATGCAACTTTAAATAATAATATAAATACTATTAAAAACTATTTATATATAAATTTAATTCCACATAATAATTAAATATAAACATTGCATATTATAAAATCCTCAGATTGTTGTTTTCATGAATTTTGTGATAGAACATATAAAGTTAATTTCATATTGGTACACTGCCCCCTAGTGCCCAACTTCGTGAACCGCTCTATAATTTATTAGCCCTTAATTTAAGTAATGGAGTTATAGTTAAATAATCATTAATCCCAGGGCTAGTGTTGGAATCCAGGTATACCTGCCACCATAACTCCTTATTTTCTAGGATGTCCTCCCATGGACCACCCCTTGTGTCTGGTATTACTTGGTCCAACACAAAAAACTCATACTTTGCATTTGGGCATATAATACTGTGTTTGTAAAGTGCATTAGTGCTTTTGTTCTTCAGAATGTCATAATAATGTTCGTATATTCTACGTTTCAAACATCTCTCAGTTTTACCTACGTAGAATGATTGACATATCTGACAAATTGCTATATACACTATTCCTCTACTTTCACAGTTATAATGTGTCCTACTTTTAATCTTTTTCTTTCTACTGTCCAAATATATTTCTGCCTTGTTCATGACATATGGGCATTGTTGGCATCTTCCACATTTATATGTCCCACACCTCCTAGTATTATTATGCCCCTTCCTTTCGTTTCTTGTTTGTAATATTTTACCAATATTTGCCGGGTTCTTGTACACCATCTTGGGTTTCATCTTCGATATTTCTTCAATATCTGTTAGGGTACTAAATTTATTCCACTCCTTTATAAAGAAGTCCTTAAATTTCCTATTAAAACTGTTGTATTCTACAACCAGACTTCTTCTATAGTCATCTTGGTTTATTTGCTTTGTGTCCGTTACCGGGGTACATCTTACTTCTACATTTTGTTTGTCACCCTTACCTATTATAGGTTCGAACCTGCCCCCTCTACCTTCCTCGACTTCACTTTTTAACTTATTAATAAATTCATCTGGGTATCCCCTTTCTTTAAACATATTATGTAAAATCCTGCATTCTTCCTGGTAATCAATATTGTTTGATGTCATTCGGGAGCCCCTAACAAACTGCCCCTTGACAATGTTCCTCTTACTGTTTAGGGGATGTGCACTATCATAATGTAAGAAAGAGTTCACATACGTCTCCTTTCTATAAACTCTGCTCTCAAATTTACCAGCCCTTTTGTATATTTCTATATCTAAATACTTTAGGGCCTCAGTACAGACAGAATATGTGAACTTCAAGTATTTAGTAGTTTGGTTAATATAATTCATGAATTCCATAAATTTTTCATCACTTCCTATCCAAAAATAACAATATCGTCGAGAAATCTGTGATATAAAGTCCAAAATTCTTTATATGCACTTGTTGTAATATATTGCTCTTCCCATTTTGCAAGTACTATGTTAGCGTACGTGGGGGCACAAGCGGCCCCCATGGACACCCCCTTCTTTTGCTTATAATATTCACTATCGAACATTATGAAATTGTATTTTAAGATAGTGTCCATCAATATTACGCTTGCTATTTTATCATTCTGGCTTAATGTACCATCCTCGAACACAGATTCCTCGAAGGAATTCATACCCTCCAAATGTGGTATACACCCAAACAAGTCTATTACATCTATAGTGACAAACTTTATATCCTCTCTATACATGTCCTGCTTTAATTCCCCCAAAAACTCCCAGGAGTCCTTCAAGATTACTTTATTATTAACCCAAATATGTTTAGTCTTGAAGTCTACATATTTGGCTAGGGGGGCTGTTTTTGAACCTTCAGCCGATACTATTGGCCTCAGTGGTGGATTTCCCATATCCTTGTGAATTTTAGGAATTCCGAATATGGTAGCCACTTTAGGTTTCTTTACTTCTAAATACTTATATGTTTTTTCATCAATTACATTTTCCACCACGAGGTCCTGTATAATAGTATCGATTCTATGATAGGCCACATGAACTTCATTTAACGACACTTCTGTATATTTTTCTTCATCCCTTAGAATGGAATTCATTTTTCCTTCATACAGTATTGTGTCCATAATTACTATCCCCCCACCCTTATCTGGTTTCATTACCCTCAAGGAACCATTACCACTTAGTTCCTGTAGAACTTCGTTCTCCCTTTTACTTAAATTATGTTGTACCCAGCTTTTATCATATTTTCTCCTTACTGAGTCAATCATAATATTTTCGAAGTTCCTGATTTGAGGTATTAATGGAGGGTTGTATATGGACTTCCTTCTTAATGAATTTTCTCTAACATCTTCCCTGTTGAAGCCCATCCTTGAGGCCATAATCTCCAAATTGATCTTTCTGGAAAACAGCTTCATATCAAGAATTGTACGTGTATAGTCCCCTCGTCTATTAGGTATATATTTTAAACCTTTACTTAACAAAGAAAAGTGGTCGGGGTTTAATTTTAAAATACTAAAATTATAAATAGTGAAATTCTGAAAAGTGTGTTTGACCCTATTATTGTCTATGTCCCCCAATGACTGGTCTATTCTCTCAGTGTGTGGGTTTTCTACAAGCGCCTCACCAGGCTGATGGACTCTTATTTCAGGGTTAGGGGTATTCAATAATACCTCCTCCACCCTGTTTCCCCCCCCCATTTCTGAAAATTTTCTCTGTTATAATTATAATTCCCTTCATTTCCATTCCTTCTTTCCTGTATGGGGGGGAATTCAAGGTCATAACTTTCATCATCCCATATGTTGTCCTTTCTAGGTCCATAATTGTTTGTATATTGTACATTTTTTCTTTTATTATAATTATTAACCTTATGTACACTGTCATATGCCTGTGTGTGTGGTTTGGGATAACTGGTATGATTATCATATTCCATGATATCCCTTTTTAATTTCCCCATCTTCCGCTGTATCACCTCATCACACATTCTATCTATTTTGTTTCTCATAGAAAAATATTTCTCATTTTCTTCCTTAATATCAAAAAATAAATCAGTCTTGATACAGGTATCCAATGTAGTTATTTCATTCCCCAATTCATCTATTTTGTTATTGTTTTCTTCTATAATTAACCTAATCACTTCCAACCCACAATTGTTAAAAACTTTTATCAGGCATTCATGAAACTTGGAACCTATCTGAACATTATTCGGGTATTTAAAAACTCTCAATCCCTTTGGGACAATCTCCCTTTCTAAACATTCCCTTAAATAGGCATTTTCAATGTTTAAGGT
Source organism: Protopterus annectens (assembly GCF_019279795.1). Taxonomy (NCBI): domain Eukaryota; kingdom Metazoa; phylum Chordata; order Ceratodontiformes; family Protopteridae; genus Protopterus; species Protopterus annectens. The sequence continues at coordinate 260,038,808 of NC_056734.1, forward strand.
TCTGTATTTCATTGACATTTTATCCAGTCTCGTTATTTTCATAGCATATGATTCATTATTTTCAGCACTAACATCACTGCTACCATAATTTACTTTAAATTGAAAGTCCCGTTTGAGCCATTCATTAATTGGCTTCTCATTAGATAGCATGTGAACAGTACCTTTTGATTTATTTGGTGAATTTACTCTTTTCTGTGGGATTGCTCCCTTGTCCATCCCATTGCTGTTTCTTCCATCCCCTTCGTTTGTCACGTCCGAAAAGATTCCAGGGGTATTGTTGGGATTAAAAAATGTCCCCATATTGAGAACGCCGGCTCCTTCTTGGTCGCCTATAAGCTCTCTCTTCTTCCGCTTCCCCCTGTGTTCTTCCGGTTTTTCGGCCCCTTCGTCACCATCCGTGGGATTCCTACTTCCAGCAATAAGGTTGGCACACAGTGGTGTTAACAGATCATACCAGTTATCCCAAACCACACACACAGGCATATGACAGTGTACATAAGGTTAATAATTATAATAAAAGAAAAAATGTACAATATACAAACAATTATGGACCTAGAAAGGACAACATATGGGATGATGAAAGTTATGACCTTGAATTCCCCCCCATACAGGAAAGAAGGAATGGAAATGAAGGGAATTATAATTATAACAGAGAAAATTTTCAGAAATGGGGGGGGGAAACAGGGTGGAGGAGGTATTATTGAATACCCCTAACCCTGAAATAAGAGTCCATCAGCCTGGTGAGGCGCTTGTAGAAAACCCACACACTGAGAGAATAGACCAGTCATTGGGGGACATAGACAATAATAGGGTCAAACACACTTTTCAGAATTTCACTATTTATAATTTTAGTATTTTAAAATTAAACCCCGACCACTTTTCTTTGTTAAGTAAAGGTTTAAAATATATACCTAATAGACGAGGGGACTATACAAGTACAATTCTTGATATGAAGCTGTTTTCCAGAAAGATCAATTTGGAGATTATGGCCTCAAGGATGGGCTTCAACAGGGAAGATGTTAGAGAAAATTCATTAAGAAGGAAGTCCATATACAACCCTCCATTAATACCTCAAATCAGGAACTTCGAAAATATTATGATTGACTCAGTAAGGAGAAAATATGATAAAAGCTGGGTACAACATAATTTAAGTAAAAGGGAGAATGAAGTTCTACAGGAACTAAGTGGTAATGGTTCCTTGAGGGTAATGAAACCAGATAAGGGTGGGGGGATAGTAATTATGGACACAATACTGTATGAAGGAAAATGAATTCCATTCTAAGGGATGAAGAAAAATATACAGAAGTGTCGTTAAATGAAGTTCATGTGGCCTATCATAGAATCGATACTATTATACAGGACCTCGTGGTGGAAAATGTAATTGATGAAAAAACATATAAGTATTTAGAAGTAAAGAAACCTAAAGTGGCTACCATATTCGGAATTCCTAAAATTCACAAGGATATGGGAAATCCACCACTGAGGCCAATAGTATCGGCTGAAGGTTCAAAACAGCCCCCCTAGCCAAATATGTAGACTTCAAGACTAAACATATTTGGGTTAATAATAAAGTAATCTTGAAGGACTCCTGGGAGTTTTTGGGGGAATTAAAGCAGGACATGTATAGAGAGGATATAAAGTTTGTCACTATAGATGTAATAGACTTGTTTGGGTGTATACCACATTTGGAGGGTATGAATTCCTTGAGGAATCTGTGTTCGAGGATGGTACATTAAGCCAGAATGATAAAATAGCAAGCGTAATATTGATGGACACTATCTTAAAATACAATTTCATAATGTTCGATAGTGAATATTATAAGCAAAAGAAGGGGGTGTCCATGGGCGCTTGTGCCCCCAATGCACGCTAACATAGTACTTGCAAAATGGGAAGAGCAATATATTACAACAAGTGCATATAAAGAATTTTGGACTTTATATCACAGATTTCGACGATATTGTTATTTTTGGATAGGAAGTGATGAAAATTTATGGAATTCATGAATTATATTAACCAAACTACTCAATACTTGAAGTTCACATATTCTGTCAGTACTGAGGCCCTAAAGTATTTAGATATAGAAATATACAAAAGGGCTGGTAAATTTGAGAGCAGAGTTTATAGAAAGGAGACGATGTGAACTCTTTCTTACATTATGATAGTGCACATCCCTAAACAGTAAGAGGAACATTGTCAAGGGGCAGTTTGTTAGGGGCTCCAGAATGACATCAAACAATATTGATTACCAGGAAGAATGCAGGATTTTACATAATATGTTTAAAGAAAGGGGATACCCAGATGAATTTATTAATAAGTTAAAAAGTGAAGTCGAGGAAGGTAGAGGGGGCAGGTTCGAACCTATAATAGGTAAGGGTGACAAACAAAATGTAGAAGTAAGATGTACCCCGGTAACGGACACAAAGCAAATAAACCAAGATGACTATAGAAGAAGTCTGGTTGTAGAATACAACAGTTTTAATAGGAAATTTAAGGACTTCTTTATAAAGGAGTGGAATAAATTTAGTACCCTAACAGATATTGAAGAAATATCGAAGATGAAACCCAAGATGTTGTACAAGAACCCGCCAAATATTGGTAAAATATTAGAAAGAAGAAAAGAAAGGAAGGGGGATAATAATACTAGGAGGTGTGGGACATATAAATGTGGAAGATGCCAACAATGCCCATATGTCATGAACAAGGCAGAAATATATTTGGACAGTAGAAAGAAAAAGATTAAAAGTAGGACACATTATAACTGTGAAAGTAGAGGAATAGTGTATATAGCAATTTGTCAGATATGTCAATCATTCTACGTAGGTAAAACTGAGAGATGTTTGAAACGTAGAATATACGAACATTATTATGACATTCTGAAGAACAAAAGCACTAATGCACTTTACAAACACAGTATTATATGCCCAAATGCAAAGTATGAGTTTTTTGTGTTGGACCAAGTAATACCAGACACAAGGGGTGGTCCATGGGAGGACATCCTAGAAAATAAGGAGTTATGGTGGCAGGTATACCTGGATTCCAACACTAGCCCTGGGATTAATGATTATTTAACTATAACTCCATTACTTAAATTAAGGGCTAATAAATTATAGAGCGTCCACGAAGTTGGGCACTAGGGGGCAGTGTACCAATATGAAATTAACTTTATATGTTCTATCACAAAATTCATGAAAACAACAATCTGAGGATTTTATAATATGCAATGTTTATATTTAATTATTATGTGGAATTAAATTTATATATAAATAGTTTTTAATAGTATTTATATTATTATTTAAAGTTGCATTTTTTAACATTTTTTAAACATATAAAGAGTTTTTATTTAGTGGAATAAAGTATATTTAATGAGGGAAATTAATATTAATGAATGTAGGAACTTGATTGGTGTGTTTGAATTAATTGATATGGTTTGTAGAACCAGTGAAATGTGCTTAATTTAATTGTTTAGTATTTAAACAAGTGTATCATGAAGGTAGAGTGTCTGATGAAGTCATACTGACGAAAACGCAGCATTTGGTGGATTTAGAAGAGCGTTCATGTTACATTTTGTACGGCTCTATCATTTGAGCACTTTATTTTGTGGATTTTGGTGTCAATAAATTCCTCCGTTTACTACCAGCGAGCCTGAGCACTTTTTTTCGGACTTATTGCTCCCAAACTGTAATAATCTGGTTTTCTTCTTAGCTATACAACAGACAACAAGCAGTCAGATGGCAAAACCAACTATCTGATTTCTTAGTCAACAACACAGGTGTGCCACAAGGATCCATATTAGGACCACTGCTTTTTAATATTTTCATTAATGATCTTCACAAAGCCTCCCAGGGCAGCATACTAATTCAGTATGCAGACGATTGATTCAACTATCATCTCATCCTCCGAGGATTTCACCAACCTTCAGAAAATAACCCAAAAAGCTTTCTCTTCTATAGAAAACTGGCGGAATGACTCTCAATTAATACTTAACCCAAATAAAACCAAACTGTTACTGTTCTCATCAAAACCTCCAACTACAGAATTCAAAATTCTCTCCCATAACAAAACAGTAATCAAACAGGTACAAATCGCAAAACTACTAGGAATTGCCATTGACAATAAACTTTCCTTTGAACAACATATATTGAACAATGTAAAAAAGACCCATTTCAAACTAGGCAAATTATATAGACACAAACTATATCTCAATAATCAAACAAGGAACAAACTAGCAAACACTTTGCTTTTTCCAATCCTTATGTATGGCAGCCCGATTTTCATCAAACTCCACACATCACTTAGTAATAAGCTACAACAATGCTACTATAAAATAGCAAAATTTGCATGAACTTATCTAACCATTCACACCACTGTACTGCTCTCTCAAAACTATCCTGGCTAGAATTCCACCACTACCTCCAATTTACTCAACTCTCTATGGCCCATAAATTAATTTTTCAACCCGATAGCTGCCCCGCTCTCCAATCCATCTTACACACATACACCCCTACTCGATCCCTCCACTCTTCTGAAAAAACTCTATTAAGTGTAGCCAAACCCATCAAGAGAGCAGGGCAATGCCTATATTCCTACAACATATCTAAACTATGGAATACCCTCCTCTCCTCCATTACCCAGCTGGACTCCCCAAAGCCCTTCAAAACTGCGTTAAAACCTACTTGTTACAAAATCCAAGTTGTACATGTGATATACAATGTAACCCCCCTTAATTACATAACCCACTAAACAATAACCCTACCCTGTAACATCTGTCATTTCTTTCTACTCTTGTGACTAGAAGACCTTGTTACCTGCCCATCACAATGTAACTAAGTTTTCTGCTATGTAGTTTAACTGTAATGTGAGGCTTATAGACTAATGTATAAACTTGTTGCATTTATGTAAATTTGCTATTCTAACTGTTTAAGGCTTGAAGATTAATATATAACAATCTGCTGCAATTTTAGTACTCTTTTTTGTTTGTTTTATGTTTTTAAAAATGGGGATCCTGTCTTCCAGACCTGTAATTAAACTGTAACAAGTTTGTTGTTTGTTAACTGTGGAGCTTTTTTTCCCGGGCCTCCACTGAAAATGGGTCATGTGCCCAGTGGACTTTCCTGGTCAACAAATGCCAATAAATAAATAAATAATAACAAATAAATTGGTTACCTCCTGCTGTGTGCGTTAACCTAAAGGTACAGACATGGAAGATGCAGTCTCTATTTGCCACAGGAGTCAAAAATAGATGTGCACATGTTTTCTTAATGTAATGTCTGTTTATATTTAACAGACTTTATTCATATGTTTGCTGCTGACATATGCATTTTGTCAAAGGATGGTTGTCATTTATTTTATCTCTGTTTCTCAAGAGTGGCTCAGTATAGCACTTTGTTCACACAAAGGACATTACAGCAGTATGTCCAACTTCTTTAAAATGGGGGGAACTGAGTGATGCACTGTACATACCCGTTTTATGGTATTTTCTATTCTGGGCTAGCTTTATGAATCTTCCTCTAATCTGTGCTATAAATTTAACCAGCATTAATATTAATGGAGTTAACTAGCCTGGTAAAGACATCCAGTGCCTTTGCATGGTTCATGTCTCATCCCTATACTTAACGCCAGTCTCTGAATTCCTCCTATCTCCCACTAAGCATTTCAGGCTATCCAGGTTGGGATATATTTCTCCTTCACATCATTCTGGGAAAGTAGGGTATCCCTCTTATGTCAGTGTGCTTCTCAAGAAAATGCAAATTCTGATTTCTTCTGAGGAGAACAGTGACAACCTAGTGAGAACTGTAATAATATAGAGCAGGGTTGCTTTATGCATATGACATGTTTTCATCTTGGAATGGAAACAAATGAGGCTAGGAAACTACTGAGACTTACGTTAAGTCTAAAGGCCATTCAATTGTGTTGGAAGCAATGAATTTTGTTTCCTTCTTTAAGAATTCCAGTGCATTAAAACCCTTAGAATTGTTCCTACAGTTAGATTTGTAGAAAGATGAAGAACTGTGCTAAAATCCAGCCTGATAAATCTTAGAGCACAGAAATATAAAAATATATGTTATGTATGCACTACTGTTAATGCTACAAAATATACAATCACATGACTGCTTCTTTAATGGAGGTCAGGCTGTCAGTCACTTCTGCTGTATTAACTGTTTCCTGTCTGTATTCAAATCCTGTCATCCAGCAATTTACAGTCAATTACCCCACCCCAGTTCACTGTATACTGTCATGTCTGACAACTTACCATACCAGGCTGGTTGATTTTCATGGAGCTGTAGGTGACTTATCCACACAGTTTTAAGAAACTTATGAAACTTCATCTTACATGACATATATACTCTGTGATGCATATAATGATTTCCACATGCTGGTCTTAAATCTTTGACTAATTCTCTCTGGAAGGATTGGCATTAGGGCTTAGATATGTTTTGAGACAATTAATGTTACTTCCTCTTAGGGATTATTCAGGAACTAATACACTTACAGAAGATCTTAGATCTTTCTTTTAACTAAGATACAATAAATTGTCAAGAAAAATTTGAAGATTAACTCACACAAGTTTTGATTCCACTATTATGAAATATCTTCTCACACATAAAGAAGCTGGAAAAGTTAAGAAAGACGCAAGAATTGGGACTCTCCTTAAAAGACAAAACCAGCTCTAACAAACAGACCAAATATCTAATGGCACCACTGGAAGTACTTAAGAAAATTGTCGAGTGATCTGCAAGAAAGAAACTTACCTAGATTCCACCTCAATGTAATGATCAGAATCATAATTTACTCTTTTCCCAGATGCAATTAAGACTTTATTCTATCTCTAAGGCAGATATCTCCCACATTCAGAAATTGCAGCAGATAAAAACACACAGATCTGATTGCATATCAGGCCAATTATACAAAAGTGTGTTGCCCTTGCGGTAAGGCTTCTTTGAAAGGTCAGTCTGCATTCATTCATTCATTCATTCATTCATTCATTCATTCATTCATTCAGGGAGCAACTTCTTCATTTCAGGAGCAAATACTTTTGTTACTTATATTAAAACCATGTAGAGATTCCCATTTACCTTCTAGGTATAATCCTGCATCATTGTTATTGAATTCAAAATATAAATTATATATGGGAATTTCGGCCATCTGGTTCAAACCTCACTCAGCTACCACCCAGTTCAAACTTCACTTACTAACAGCTGGGTAACATCTTATTTGGATTATCTTAGGCATCCTGATTGGGCTAGTGTTGTAAAACTAGAAATGCATATTCCAATGCACTGCAGGATGCCTTACTGATTGAGGGTTATAGAATAGGCAGGCAGGTGTGGACTGCCTTCTTGTTTAGATGATAAATTATTGTTTAGATGATAAAAAACAGTCATCTTACTCAGGGGGTAATATATTATTTTCATTCTCAGATGTAATTTACACAATAATCTTATACAGTGCTTGAAAAACCTTTATAGTGTTTTCTTTCCCACATTATGATTGGACTCTTTTATTCCTAGCACTTCCTAGTTTCTCAAGTGTTCACCAAATGTGTCTGTTTGCTCCACAATTTGTCATAGACCTAGAACAGCAAACAATGACTCAGATGTACATGTAATCTCTGCCTCAGAAATGACATGTATATGGAAGGGGCCTTCTTTGTGGATGATTTAGTTATTGTCATTGAGAATCCTTTTGATATAATTCTGAAGATAAGGTACAAGTTATCTGTATTTAGAGTATATTAGGATAGAGAATTAACATCTCCGTCATTGGTCTTAATTTGGGTTTTCCATTTCCCTTCTTCTTTCAAATTCAAATTTAATTTTAGTTGAAGAGTTTTAGATTTTAGATCTTTAGCAGCAAGGATTGCCCCCTAAGCCTTTGAAGATAAGAGACATCTCATATCCATTAGGTATTAATGACAGCACATTGAAGTCTTGCAAGTTATTTATTTTACAGGGGAAGGTAAAATTATCCTAGTAAAAATGATCTCCCTTGTAGATTCTTTATCTTTGGCTTCCTAATTATATTTACTTGGATTTGATTATTAATCGGAACAAGAAAGTCTTGCTGTATACTTGTGTCCTTTGGTCCAAGAAGTCATTGCTTAATTGTTTTATGCTACCCAAAACAGGATTAGAATTTGTGATATTTTACAAGTTCATGGGAACATAGTTTTGGGTTCTGCACCAGTCTGGCTTCCTGTAAGATATGCCTACAGGGCTCCTGCTAAATAATGTCTGAGTAAGAATTTAGGACTGTGCAAGAACTCCCAGGCTATAACATATTTCAGGAGGAAAAAATGTGCTGATTAGGCAAATTTCTCATTTCACTGATTATGACCTAGGCATAAAATTGATTCAGAGAAGTTAGAAATCTTCCTGCCTGAAACTTTTGATGCCCACTAGTGTTTAGTTGATCATATATAAGCATAAAGAAGTAGTGATCAAGAAAGACACAGTAAAAGATTCTATGGTTCTGTAATTCTTACCGTGATATTAGAGATACATTGTTTCTTACAAGCCTTCTCATAAGAAATTCCCAGTCACCTTTGCTAATCTACACAAATAAAGTTTTTTTTTATTTTTAATGCCATAACTTAATCAATTTACACTGTTTCTTCCAAATAGCCTGCCTAAAATGTATTGATAACTAATTACTGACTAGATCGATTACCTTAGTTTACTTTTGATTGTTGTTTTTGATTTTTTTTTTATAATTTCTGCATGAATTGACTTAGCTGAGAAAAGCTGGAAGGATGCTATTAAAAGACTTCAGAGTGACATATTTTTTCCATGGACAATGAAGAAGTGCATCCTTCCTCGAGAGGAACTGTCTACAGTTGTTCCTGCATTTGTCTCCTCCCATCATGACCATTGTAATGCCCTCCACCTGTGGCTAACTGACACTGGCATAAGTCATTTACAGTTAGCACAAAACTAGCTAGCAGTTGATTGGTACTTCACATTATCAACTTTTCATGCATGTGTGTTTCCTGTCTGTTCAATATTGACTTATTTCAAGATATTGTTCTTGCTGCCTTTTGTGTGATCTAGGATCCTCATGTCTGAAGGAACTAAGTGTGTCATACTGAGCAGAGGCTGCTAGTAGTTCCCCAGGTGCATATAGAAAAAAATAAGTTCATATGCCTTTAAATATCAAACACTATACCTGTGGAAATTGCAGGTGCTCCACTTTGCCCTGCTTCAGGAGATCAGTAAAGGGCTATGTGTTTGGTTTAGCTCACAGAGAAAACTTTATACCAGTCCCAGGTAATTATTTATTGGCATTTATTTTTTCAAACTTTATTTTTCTCAAACTATTTTAAACATTTTATTGTCTGAAACTTGTATTTGTATTTCATGTTTTATTGTTTTTTTTTTTATCTGTTTCATCTGCATTATTGTATTTGTTTAGTTTGTGCACATATTTATTTATTGTCCTGACTAAAATCACAGTGCCATAGGTTACAATAATCTTGATGTTGTATTAATTTTGCTAATTACAATTCTTATGAAAGACTGTTCTCATATTTCTTTTTTTACAAACAGTTTTACATAGTATATTTTTCAGGAACACTGGTATTGCTACAGATATAAATCACAGGGGATCAAATACGTCAGTTTAAGTGATTGTATACAGTCTAATAAAAATAATATTATTAAAGTATTAGAGTGAAAACTGCTTTTCTTCCCAGCTGCTGTCACTTGCATCAGATGGTACCAATGCACAAATAAAGAACTATCCTTTGTTCTCTTTCAGTCTCATTAAAGCAGTGATGCTCACCTTTATTCTCTCTGCTAATTTGTTTTCTGGTAATTAATTCAGAGAATTAAGGAGCTGAACTGTTAAAGATCTGCTTCTGTCACCAAGGATGCAAGGATCATAGAATCATAAGAAGTTACTAGGCTAATGAACCCAGCGTGCTTACAAGCCCAGACAAGTTCAACCCATGTTCCCAAGGGTGTCTGGTTCAAGCAGACACTAAAATCAGCACCAACTGCCCTTGTCCAATAGGGCCACAGGTAGAAGCCCTATGGTGAATTTACAGCTACCTATCCAATCATCCAAATTACTCTTAAATAGGGCCAATGAGGGGCTTTGATTAACATGAATAGGAAGCTTGTCCAATGGTGGGGCAACCTCTGTGAGACAAATCTGTCTCTCCAGCAAGTTCTGTTAATGTCACACATCAGGTTAAGGTCCTTTGAGTGAGTGAACTATGTGCCATTTGGCTTGCGAATGTACAGCATTTCCATTAAAACTGGATCAGAGATTGCTCTATATACAAGGCACAGGTCACCTCTGAACAGTCTGTATGACACAGAGTAAAGTGACAATGATTTCAGTATGTCCGCATAATACAGATCTTGAAGACCCTGAATTTTCTTTGTAAGGAACCTGTGTGGTCTCTCCAATTGCTGCAGATCTTTGAAAAGTAACATACCAAAGGGAGCGTTGCACTCTATTATTGGCCTGATGACGGAAGAGTACAAGGGGTTATAACCTATTTTTTGTCGAGGCAATTCACTTACTTACGAGATGAGCAATATAAAATGCCCTTCTTACCACTGTGGAGACATGGTGATTGACGTTAAGGTTGCTGTTGACCTGTGTGCCCTGATCTCTCACCACTGACTGTGTGCTTAGGGTATTATTATTGATGTGGTAGTTTGCAGGAACATCACCCTTGCTGAAGGGGATGAAACTGCATTTTCCTGCATTAAGGTTAAGACCATGACTTTGGCACCAGTCATTAGTCTGCTTAAGATCATCTTGCAGGATGTTGACATCACTAGGGGATTCAATGATTGCTCGCAGTTTGCAGTCATCAGCAAACTTTGTCAGCCACAGTCCTTTAGTTTTAGCCTGGACTTCGGAGAAGTAGATTCTGAACAGTAGGGGTCCCAGAACTGATCCCTGTGGAACACTACTGGTTACAGCTCTGCTGGAGGAGGTGGAGTCCCCTATTTTTTACCATATGAGTTCTATCAGTGAGCCAGTTTGCAACCTACCTGACAATATATGGGTTGATACCCAGCTGGGTGAGTTTATCAATGATGCCTGAGTGGGGGATTGTGTCACAAACCTTGGCCTAATTGTAGATAGGCTGTATGCACAGATTTGCCCTTGTCTAGGGCTTTGATGATTGTGTCAAAGGAGTCCAACAAGTTTAACTGGCATGATCTCCCCTTGACAAAGCCAAACTGGGTGAGGTTGTGTGTTTGGAGATTTCCTATATCTTTGTTAATAAGGTCCATGATGATTCATTCCATGGCCTTGCAGATAAGGCTGGTCACACTGATGGGTCTATAGTTCCCAGGGTTCATGGATATGCCCCCTTTGAGCAAAGGGATAATGGTAGCTATTTTCCATTCCACTGGGACGAAGCCAGTGCTAAGGCTGTGATTGAAAAACATGCCCAATGGGGATGCTAATTCCTGTTTTAACCCATGTAGAACACAGCATGAGATGTTGTCTGTTCCCACAGAGGCTATGTTTTTGGAATTGGAGAGGACTTTTAAGACCTGCTCCTCAGAAGTACTTTGTGGGAGACAGGTGTTATAAATGCTTTGGGGTATATGTGGTGGGGACTGTGGAGTGAAGTTTTCACTGAACCTATCAGCTAGCAGATTTGTTATATAGACAGGTCCTGTATATGTAGTACCATTAATTATGAGTTCAGAGCAAATCTGGTACTTACCTTTGAGGTTATGGATGTAACTAAATATTGCCTTGTGGTTATCCTTAGTTAGGGAAGCTAATTTGGATTCATAGATAGCTTTGGAGAACTTTACTAGGAGTCTTATTTGCTTGTTTATGTTGAGGAGGGAGTGTTTCCAGTTTTGAGACTGTTCCTTCCTACTCTTAGACAGCAATTTCTTTCTCCTACTGTATAGCCTATTAATGGCAGTTGTCCACCAACCAGGTTTGTTTTTTCTTGAAGATTTTGCTTTGGTTCTATCAGGTACGACCAAGCCAATAAAGTTGTACAGGTGCTCATATAAAGCATTGGTATATAACTCAGCATAGTTGTCTGTTCCATCAGTCGGGGGAGGAGTTATGAAGCTATTTATGTTGTCATGTAACAGGTTGTAATGGGTCTTGGAGAAGTTTTTTATTCTAGTTGTTGCTAAAGGGGGTCTTGTGTTATAGTTACTTCTGATTTGTGGTCAGATCTCACTAGGGATGGCCACACACTGGGGGTAGTGCAGAGGTTCCCCATGTTGGTGAACACCAGATCCAGGATGTTTGAGCCCCTTGTGGATGTGTCAACCAGCTGGTCCAGGCCTGGGCACTCGAGTTAACAAATTCCAGGAACTTTTGGGCAAGTGAGTTAAAACACATATAATTTACCTAGTCAAATGATGGGTAATTAAAGTCACCCAAAACCAAGGTGTTTGATTGTATCTTGATTGACTCAAGTAGATCCAAATAGGCTGAGTGAATGGCTTGATTCATGTAAGGGATCCTATAGCTGTCAATGTCCTAAAGAGGGGTCTAACCTACATTCAATTGCACCTGAAGTAACTCAAGGGAATCATGCTGTTTAACTAATCTAGAGGTGTATTTATCTTTAATGAATTTTTACACACCACCTCCTTTAGTTCTCATGCCTTCAGTTTGTGGTCTGAACATGTAGAAGGAAATGGTAACCTGGTATAGGTGGGGAGCTCTCAGCAGCCTTAAACCAGGCCTCAGTGATTGCACAAATGTCAGCATCTTCCAAGGTGAGGACTGCTTCCAGTGAGTGCAGTTTTTGTTTAGACTGTTAGTGTTTATCAGCATAACCTTGAGCTTGCTTTTAGAGGGGATTTTCACATCAGGAATTTTGTTCTTGTGACATTGTCTAAAAAAAGTACTATGGGATGGCAAGAGCTTTAGCCAGTAACTGAAATCCCAGGGGTGACAGATGAAGACCATCTCTGGCAAAGCATCAAGGCCTGTCGAAGGTTTGATTCCTTCTACTGCCATTTTTCTACTGTGTGACCCTGAGTAAGTCATTTAGTCAGACAGTGCTTCCAGGTTGACTCAGAAAATGGATACTAGTGACCAGTACCCTATTTAGAAAATACATATAAAAGTCCATTACTTTGTTTACTCTCTTATGATAACATAGTTGGTTCTACATATGTGAGAACCTTTACTTTGTTTTCTGTTTTTAATCTTGGCATGTCTGTTCCATTAAACATGGTATATTTACCTTTGTATATTCATTTAACAGTATTTACATACTCCCAAGACTATGTCTAAAAATGGTCAGAATTGATCAGTGCTCTACCCAGCAAACAAATTAAAATAAATAAATAAATAGCATGTGTATGAATTTGACTTAGGACAGCTGACACTGAACTGCTAAGAGACTCCACTGTGATGTCTCTTATTCTGTATTATACAATGACCCCCCTCCCATTAATATTCCAAAATGTGCACTCTGATTGGCCAGCATGTCCATTGTAAATCCCACAATACACCAACGTAAAAAGGTCTGGTAGCCCAGACTTTTTTCCATTGGTATTAAGTGTCCAAAACCATTTTTTTTTTTTAATAAATAAAAAAAAAAAGAAAAAAAAACGGAGCAACAGAGACTTTAATTTCTCTGTTGTTTCCGTTTCAAAGCATTGATGTACTGGGTATGCATAGGAATGCAAGTCCCATATGCATGCGCAGTACATTAACACAAGGAAGCAGTATATCACCACCGGCGGAAAAAAAGTAATGCGCCATTATACAAAGACATTGGGGGGGATTCCGTAATCCTCCGTGTAAGACCAACAAGTCTTACTCAGAGACTGCCGTTTAATACTATGACGTCACCGCATCATGCATATGCATGAGGGCGCGCTGACTCAACTGGAAGGCTAACACGGAGCATGTAAGACTGCAGGGGGCATGTCGGACTGCCGAGCAATCCAAATATCCATGCCCCTGCAACCATATAAATGTGAAAATGACAAGTGCAATGAGCGAGTCTGCTGAAATGTACACATAGCAAACACTACACATCCCCACATACTAAACCCCTTTGTAATTGTAAAATGTAAACTATGTTTTTTTTATAATTCCCGATATAGCTGCCCGTATTTGTGCGTGTTTGCACGGGTGTGCCCATTGCTTAGCTACAGTTAGCAATTTCGACATCGAAGAGCATAATAAGAAATGTTTATGCAAATTAAGCTAAATAGCAATTGCATAGTGGTAGAGCCTTCGCACAGAGAGGAGGCATTCCTGGTTCTAGTCCTACCACTCCCCTTTCTATTTTATGTTTTAAATTAGTATATACAATAATTCCTGACATATATGAATGAAATTTTAGTAAAAAGCATTGAAATGGCTTATGTATTAGTGAACAAAATGTATATATATATAAATATAAGAAGGTGAGCAGCATTAAGGGTATTGACATATAATTGCGCATAGCTAAGAATCGTTGGACCCAGCGCAATATAGTTGCCCATAACTAAGCAGTGTTGTATCCAGCGCAAATTAGTTGCCCATAGCTAAGCAGTGCTTTACCTAGCGCAATATAGTTGCCCATAGCTAAGCAGTGCTTTACCTAGCGCAATATAGTTGCCCATAACTAAGCAGTGCTTTACCTAGCGCAATAGGTTTGTGCAGAGCTGCACACCATGCTAACCAGTGCACCATCGGGCAACGTGGAGCAACGTAGAGCAAAGTTGAGCAAAGTCACCTAAACACAGCCACACCCCCCCTAGCCTGTCTGGACAGTAGTAAAATAAAAAGTAATGACAAGGCTCGAACCCAGGACACTGTGCACCATAATCAAAGTACTGAAACACTAAGCCATGACAGCTTAGTGTAAACATGCACTGTTAACATACATAGACTTATAAATGGAAGTTTAACCATTGCTAAGCAGGTTTGCTGTTAGCTGAGAATTTTCAAAAACGGCCAATAACAAATAAGTGCGGGAAATGAGGCATATTTAAGCTCCATAGGCAGGAATACTCACCATAACTGATTGTAGCTCCCATCTGCAGTTAGAAAGGCCAGTGCTGGAGAGAGTACTCACTTTCGAGCGCAACACTGGGGCATCGAGGAATCAAAATACATGGTTTGGCTCCTTGTCCATCATCATGAGTCAAGACTCCTGCAGGGCCAGTTTCAAGGGATGGAGTACAAAGCAGAGGCTTGGAACCGGTTAGCTCATGATCTCACCAGTGCCACAGGCGTCCCTCGGACTGGTGAGCAGGTCCGTCACCACCATGCAGACCTGAAGAGATGGAGGCAGGACCTACTGATTCAATGGATACAGGAGGCCCATGACATGCAAGATGCCCCACTACTGAGTAGGTAGCCATGGAATGAAGTATGTAAGAAATGCTATTGTAGTCTATATAATGGATAGGTATGTCTCTATATCCCTTCATTTACCTCACAGCTGCAGGTGTCCGTGCTGCGAATCAGCAAGCCTATGCAGATAGGCTGCTAAGGCTGCGCCACCAGGCAGGTTAGTAATTATTCTGCATGTATTGTTATATAAAATAAGTGAGAGAGCCTGAAAAAAAAGTGTTGTAGCCCAATAATAAAGCCATAAAATGCCCTGAATAATATCTCTGCATGTACTATTATATAAAATAAGTGAGAGAGCCAGAAAAAGAGTGTTGTAAACCATTAATAAAGATAAAATAAGTCCTGAATAATATCTCTGCATGTACTGTTATATAAAATAAGTAAGCGAGCCTGAAAAAGAGTGTTGTAACCTATTAAAAAGTTATAATACATCTTGAATATGTCTTCTGCATGCACTGTAATATCAAATAAATGAGAGAGCCTCTAGAAAAGTGTGTAATGTAATTAATAAAGGTATAATACCTGGAGTGTGTCCGTGTCACTTACTTTGAAATGTTGTTGTACTCTTGCATTATATAAATAGTACTGTTGTATTAAGTGCTGTCAACCCACAGTTGGGCAGTCACATATAAAGTGGATGAAGGGAGTGCCAGTAGCTGTGAAGCATATATACAGTCCTCAACAGTTGGTTAATGACTGGCATACATTGGTAAATCTGGCACATGAGTAGCTGGTTAATATGTTCCCCAGAAATGTGAGTGTGCTGCTAGAAATGTAGGGGGCTGTAGAAATATAACTGAAAATGTCATGTGAACACATCCAGATATGTAGATATATAAATATAAATAAAATATATAAATACGTAGCAGTAACATCTGCATCCTGGACAGTTAGTATGTCAGATATAGGTCAGGTATATAATGAACTAGCCAAACCCATTACACAACCTAATGCACGTTGTCTAGTGTAATAATACATGTAGGGGATATACACCTGCAGTCAATAGGAATGTAGTGTAAACTATAAGTACTTATAAGATGTTAATGGAGGTATCTTTTTACACCCTACTGTATGTGCATAAACAATGCAATTCCACACCTCAATGGTTATGTCTAATCTCAAAGCATTTGTTGGGACATATGTCCTATTGTTCTATAAATATCTGCATTTACTTTGATGCATGTGCCCTGTTCAAACACCACAATCTTGGTGGCCTGTTGCCACCAATCATTCCTCATGCTGTTGGAATGTCCACTGTTGTTCAATATATGCATGTGTTATGCTTGCTGTTCAAATGTTGGAACCCTGGTGTGTTGGGTTAATGGGAATATTATTGCATGCTGTTACAACTAATTTGGAATGCTGTTGTCTATGTTGTCATTAAATACACCTAAACACAGAACGTATGGGAAGGCCGGTCCCAGCGGACCCACCTGTCTTCCTCAGCTGGCGATTGCACCTGGCACCAGCAGGTCCGGTTGCCCAGCCCGGGCCCCCCTCCTCCATTGGTCCTGTGCCACCTTTGGGTGGAAGCACTGCAGGGGATGGGGCTCACCCCCCCCCGTGCAAGCATGGGCGGAGAAGGGCCACCTGTCACCATCCGAAGGGTCCAGGTTGTAGTGCATAGGGAGATCCAGCGTTCAGTCGCTGATCCCCTATGCCAGCTCGAGGCAAGAGTGGCGTGACTCACAGGTGAGACTGCCCCTCCAATGCAGCCCCAGCACAGCCACCCTCCGGGCTGTGAAGGTGCAGTGGTGACTGCCCAAGGGTGGGGATCTGAGTTCCCCTGTTACCATCCGTGGGCTCATGAGCTTGCGATTTCCTAACATCCTTCCCCGTTAGTTGTGTTCACCCACCCCATGTGTCATATTCCGCCCCTGTATGCATCTTGTTTGTCTTGTCTGTTTACCTCCCCAACCTACCTCCCACAACATACCTACTTCCCCTACCTCACATTCCACTCTCACCTGAAAAAAAAAAAAATGGGCAATCTGCACCCACAAAAAAATCATGCCCCATACATAGCTGCCCATTTCGCACACATGTCCACTGGACATGTAAATTGATAATTATAACTGGCAGTACAACATACTTTGTTGTTTTCACCCCTCTCTCAGGGGTGGAAGGTTTCAAATTTCACTCAAAATTTCTAACATATGCACAGCTGTTGCTGGTAAAGAAATGGGCTGCTATGGACCTTTCCTGCACCCGTCCTGCACATCCTGAGCTGGTTTCCCTACTGTCTTTCCCTCTTTGTGCCCCCTTTTTCACCACTTTCCTATCTCCCCATTTTCTTTTCTTTCAAATAAATTAGCGTGGGGGTTAGCAGGAGTAAGCACTTTTAAGCAGTAGTTAGCAGGCTTGAGTGAGTGTGCGCATGTGTGTGCTTAGCTAAGTATTGCTAAGCGTCATGCAAACCCGCGCAATCCCACGTACAACTGCTTAAAAGTCCCTTAGTCACTCTGCATGGCAGGGCCCTTTTTCTGCTGAGCAGCAAAATAAAACACCTCTGTCAGTCTCAAACCCCAGACCTTGGACACACTATACTGCATGAAGTACCACTAAGCCACAGTAGACATACAACAAGTTGGTGCTGTAATAAATATATCATGCATTCAAATGAGTGAATATAAATGGAAAATAGGAATGCCATAACACAAATCTTGTTCTGTGGATCTTTACCAGCAGTTGTTGTAGAATTGCATGACATGACTGTGAAAAGAGAACCAGCCATTCTAGCAGGAAATAATGTTACAGTAGCACTTTACAAACCCCACACAGTATCAGAGCAGGATAAACACTGGCATATTTGAATATAGCAGAGGCCATACTTCCCAACTGTGACTGCTTGTCAGGGATGTCCCTGATTCATAAACAAATGTTAGTTGTGTCCCTTTGAATCCCTCTGAAAAGTACTGATGTTAGGCAGAAAAGTGGGGAATTACACTTAATGAATAATGCCAATAAGTAAGAGTACACACTGCATGCACGTCAGAAAAGGTGTATTAATACATATGCTCTGACTCTCTCACAGCCTCAACTTAATGTCTGTAATATATTACAGGTGTACCTCACTTATATGTACATTTCCCTGAGGCTGTTCAAATATATTCCTGAGTGTATCAGAGGCCTGGCAGAGGCAGAAACATACAGGCATTTCAGCTTGTCTGCTGTTACACACTCTGCAAATAGCTTTGGAACGAGTCCCGCAAACATACCCTTATGTAGGAGTACAACACAGAAATATCACAGGATGTAGCCATGTACTGTTAGCAACCAACTGTGACAATGCCATTGTTCCAGTGCAGAAAAGACCGGTGTGATGCACAAACAAAGAATAATAGGCTAATCTCTGGCTACCATCTGGATATGTCCACAGGTGGGAGCTATGCTGACAGACTACTTGCCTTGATAGACTAACAGGTACACAGCAACACTGTATGTTCAGCAAGATAAACATCACACAGTAATAAACAATGCTCTCTGTACTTCTGCACCCCTACCCAAAAGAACAATATACCTGTGTATTCAGGCTCTACCAAGGATGTAGGTAGGCATACTCAGTATTGAAATTTGTCCAGTTGTCTTGAGCAGCCTGTGCTAATGTCAACACAAAAAAAACACAAACTGTTCAGAAGTGAGTAAATTAATATTTACAGTATAGTAGTTCACAAAGAGTTCATGTGCCAGAAGAATACATTGCAATAACTACTTTTGTATGGCAGTTAATTGTCTAATTAGAAAAGAAAGTACATACTCCCATGTATCTTGTGTTAGCATTTGGAGGGGTGAGTAATATTCTACCCTGACAAGTGTGTACTAGAAGCAGCAACACTCAGGTGTGTGTACAACATGCAAATCACTGGCTACAACCCTAGCTTCAGATATAAGTATACCAACCTTCTGACTGACACAATGGTGTCCACAGCAAAAAAGCATGGGCCCCACCTTGGAAAGCTGAAAGGGCTACGCCTACCTAACTTAGCATTTTATAGCAGTGGGCTGCTATTAACAGGGAGTACTGCAATTACCACACAGCAGGCTGCATGCAGTTACTAAATGGTGGGCACCAATTTGTGCAGAGGCCATCACATGCACATGTGTAGATACCTAGAAAAGCAGGCTGTACTTGCTGTCCACACATGCAAGAATATAATTGCAGCAACAGAGGGAAAGAGAGCGAGAGCGAGAGAGAGAGACAGAGACACAGACAAAGACAAAGAGACAGAAACAGACAGACACAGAAAATGAAAGAGCAACATCAACAGACAGAGAAAACCCAAGAAAAAAAATATTATTTCCTTTAAAAACAGACGGGACAGAGAAATACAAAGGAAAGGTATGTAACACATATGTATTTGCTGGCATGTAGTAGATGTTTTTGAAGAGTACTCTACATACTGTGAATCATCCATATGTGGCAGCAGTACATATCTATATATATCTGTACATGTGCATAGGGCAAGGGACATACTGCAACTGTTTGTGAAGGGTGTATATATATATATATATATATATATATATATATATATATATATATATATATAGGTTTACTATTGAAAATGCGAACGGCACTTGGGCAACAGTTGGATAGTCGAATGTATAAGGTCGTAAACAAGAATGTCGAAGACAAAATAATCAATCTAGGAATGGTTTTAACATGGGTCGAGGTAGGGAAGATGTTTGTAGTAGGGAATAATACTGAACACCTACCTCGACCCATGTTAAAACCGTTCCTAGATTGATTATTTTGTCTTCGACATCCTTGTTTACGACCTTATACGTTCGACTATCCGATTGTCGCCCAAGTGCTGTTCGCATTTTCAATAGTAAACCTATATATATATATATATATATATATATATATATATATATATATATATATATATATATGTTGTTGATGGTTGTTATGTGCATATTTCTATGAAGGTTTTAGTGTGTGGCAAAGAAAACAGCATGCAGTGCCGGTATCTGACATGTGGTGGTTAAACGCTGTGGGTATGATTTGTCAGTGTTTCAGTGTTGCAGCCAGTGAGGCCTGCTAAAGCTACATGGGCTGAGGACACCTTCAATGCATTCTGCACAACACTGTGCAATATTATTACATAACTGTATATCTCACAACTGTCACATAATTGATGTTCCCACCATGAAAAGTGGACTGTATATGTGCCTATATGTACATCTATATGTACAGCAATGGATGTTCATATGGATTTGTGTATGTGTGTATATATATATATATATATATATATATATATGTGTATATATGTATATATATATATATATATATATATATATATATATATATATATATATATATATATATATATATATATATATATATGTAGAGAGAGAGAGATAGAGAGAGAGAGAGCGAGACACGGGACCATACTTACTGCGACAGGTGCCTGGTGACCACGGCACGGACTGAAGCTCAGTGTTGACACTGCAGTGCCATCCCTTCTTGCCAAAACACTGTATCCATTAACTATCACATAGGTGGTAGTCTACCTAACACCTAAGGTGTGATAAGGGAACATGGGACACAGGTGGACAGTAGCCTCCCCTTTGATAATCACAGAGCCACACTAGTCATGTACTCTGTCTACGTAGTACACGTCATCACAAAAGGTGGGAAATATAGGTCAGTGTTCCCCTCTACTCATCACACTTAAAACCCATTATAGAGTACAATGCCCCATGTAGTATGTACCTCACATGACAACTACAGCAACTGGAAAGGCCACAGACATACCTCACAATGAGTAATACCGGCCTCAAACAGATGCTCTATGCAGGCCAACTCACAAAACCACAGCTAGATTGTGTTGCATACTGCCTACCTAGAGGTGACCTCTGCCTAACATATAGAGCTATGTCACACCCACAGCTGTTGGACATCCTCCACGTAAACATATTACAATCCCTCTGAGATACACACTCTAGGGCCCTAAACCTTGTCAGCTCACTAAACAGCACATGCTGGAGGGATAGATTCCTATCTCAGAGACCTGCCATACTCTGGAACAAACCACCTATCAATAGCAAACAAAGCTCCTCATTAGCAGTTGTCATAAATACTCCTGATGATTGGTTGGGAGATAGGAAATATACCCCGGGAATCACCTCTGTGGCTCTGGTTGACTGGGGCAAGTGAAATTAAATTATATGTGTGTCAAAGGCCAGGGTAGCATATGGCTAGGCTGCTGTAGGCTCTAGGGCCAATAATGTATTACCTACCTATGACACAATGCACACACACATGTAATTAGTGCAATAATTGCTATGTGAGGTTGACTGAGTGTGATGGTGAATGCGTTGGTGAATGTGTGCAAGGTCTGTAAAGGTGTGATAGCTTAGTGTGAAATTTTTTCTGTCATGGTAGTTTGTGTCCTAGCTGTGATCCCAGCAAAAGATGCGTATGCTATTGCTAGGCAGAAAAAGTAGTATGGCATACGGTGTGATGTAGTCCTTTGTTGTCGACTGTGGTGTCCCATTGTAGGCTAAAGCAATACATGTATGCTTAGTGAGTGGTACTGCTGGTGACTCCAACTCCCATATGAACTGTAGTACCACCTGAAGCTGTAGGCCTAAACAGTACAGTATGGTGTATGTTCACATTTCTTGGAAACACTGTTTTGTGTGTTCCCTGTAGTCCTCACAGATTACATACCTCAGGCATAAAGTTTTGTAAGTAGTGGCACACAGTAATGTATGGTACACAGGTAAAGCTCATTTGGGTGGCATACATTTGTGTGTTGTAAGTATGCCTGATGTGTGTGTAATTATGCCTGTACCATGCCCTCAATCATATGTGTGTTACAGGGTATACGTGTGTATCTAGCAACATGTATAGTGTAGTACAAAAGTATGCCACCTATATTAACAACTGTACACATATGTTAGGCAGCGGTTTGACATCATCAACTATGGTGGTATACTGGTAATACTGTAACTGTACTTTACATTCATTGCAATGGATGACATATTTCTTTATGCATTAGCTTGATATATACATCCTGTGGCTAGGTGGTGCATTGTGTCACATACAGTGTGCCATGTACTGGTGTATAGTCTTGCATACTGGCTTCTCTTTGCTGCTGTGCAGAACATGGTTTGATATATAGAGCATGCCAGGCACTGTCAGCCAGTTATGGCCTGAGCACTAATATGTGGTATTGAACGTGTGTATCCTCTGACAGCCAATCGGATGCTATATATCGCAGTTAATTGATATCTGTACTTTAGAATGTTAAATGTGCCACATGACTTGCTCACACATCTTGTTTAATTGTCTTCCATGGGCATGGCCCACCAACACAACCCGTGTTATACAGCTGCAGAGGAACAGGAAATACACAGCAGCCTGGTGCAGCACTCCACCCTGCTGTTCTCTAGAACCAGCCAGGACCAGCATGAGCAGACTGCACTGTGGCAAGATCTTGTTCGTCAGGTAAAGGACATAGGCATGCATAACTGGACATATGAGCAGATATGCCATCACTGCAGTGATTTAATTAGACATGTACAGCAGAGTGCATCTGATATCTGTAGACAACAGCTTGCCACAGGTGGTGGGGTAGCCATTCATCCCCCCCTCACCAGAGTGGAGGAGCTGCTCATAAGCGTGGTGGCTCCTGGCCAACAACAGGAACAGCAACATATATGTGTCATCATGGAGGCCGGAGCCACCCAGCATGTTGACATGGAGCATGCAGGTAACATGCCCTATCTGTAGACTACTGTTACCTGTATTGGTAGATTATGCATATGTGAGATGTGTACTGTGTGTTTAGCAGTTGTGCTGCATAGTGTTGTGCAATACTGATATTTGGAATATAATCTGTACTCCTGTGACTGTCGACTGTTGTACTACTGTAGTTTAGCAAACTCACAGTAGCAATGCCGCAGTTGTGTCCACTGACAAACTGTCTCATATTCTTGTAGGTCCCTCTGGTGTGACAGCAAGGCAGCCGGTCGATGTTGGTGAGTGTGTTATAAATTTAATATTGCTAATGAAATGTGCACGTCATAGGTGAGGTGTAGGCCATGTGCACGTAACACACCTACGCATAATGCATGCTGTGCATATTTGCTGTGAGACTATGCACATCTCAGTAATGACAGTAGCTGCCTCAATCACATGCAATACACAGAGCATCACACACAATTGTGGCAACACCGTACTGGATATTGGATAGGCATAGTTGATACACATGTACACAACATACACAACTTTGTCATACGCAGTACACCTTAACATGCTACACATGGCATATCCAGACACCCACTGTAAGGTCACACTTCAGTATCCCACATGTCATCCACACAGCACATGTAATATACCTGAGGGGTAGAGGCCTATCATGGGGCTGTGCGACACTCTTCCACACATAACACATTCATGTTAGGCAATGCTCCCTAGTGGGCACTTTACAAGCCCATGTAACAAGTGGCTGTGTAATTGTGAATGTAGCCACGGTACTGCAATTCAGGTACAGCATGCTAGGTGGTGGTCTGGCACACATTAGTAGCCTTGAGTGACCACATGATGCGTGATGATGATGGCTCATGGTACTACACCCCATTCAGTTACAGTGACCACAGTACTACACATAGCAGTCATTGCTATGCACCTCAATGTTGTGTGTGTGCAAACATAGGCACCTATACACAATATGCATAGCAATCACCATTTGTACAAAGTGACACATATATGTCTTGTAATGCTATTGAGTGTATAGGTCACATGACACACATTGGGTATGTGTGATGTTTAATGTTGCAGTCATGTTGTAGCATGCCATGTCATGGCTGGCACTGGCATGTCCACAATATGTCCTACACTCATCATAACCACTGTACAATGGCCATGTTGAGCAATGGTATTCCATCACGTATACATGCACCACTCATCCTGTGTGTATACATAGCATGCATGTGCTAAACCTGTGCCCACAATTATCTGCTACAGACACAGACACTGTAATCAGAAATGCATATCTATGTGACACACAGATAAACATCCAGCCATGGTATGTACACCTGTGAGTGATGGTGCACAGGACATTGCAGACATTTTAATACTTGCACAGCAATGTTGTGTCCATGTACACATTGCGTTCCAGGGTGAGGCCAATCACTGAACAACAACACACATGCAGCAAAGCCATGTATACTGTTATTAACAAGGGCTGTCTGCACTTGCACTGCATGGTCTTGAGCATCAAATTTTCTGCATGCTGACACGTGTGATATGACTGTTTGCCTTGTGATACTGTAACCCACCTTCAACCACTATTAAGTATGTTTTGGATTGCTGGTGGTGTGTGTGGGTATCTGCTGTAGTGAGGAGTGCATTTGTGCGCATGTGTGCATGTGTTCATGTGTGCATGTGTTCATGTGTTCATGTGTGCATGTGTTCATGTGTTCATGTGTTCATGTGTGCATGTGTTCAGGTGGTCATGTGTGCATGTCTTCATGTGTTCATGTGTGCATGTGTGCATGTGTTCATGTGTGCATGTGTTCGTGTGCATGTGTGCATGGGTGCATGTGTTCATGTGTTCATGTGTGCATGTGTGCATGTTTTCATGTGTTCATGTGTGCATGTGTGCATGTGTGCTGACATCATGTACAGGTTGTAAAGTGTGTTTCCTGTCTCCCTCCCACAGGTGCTGTGTTTGGGCTGGTTCACTGCAGCAGGGAAACTGATGTCACTGAGCCACATAGTGATAATGAAGATAGGTGTGTTGAAGCACAGGCATGTTTGTCAGTGTCTGTCATTGGGCCACCAATCGACAGTACACAGCTGTCCACCCCATTCATGCATACAGTCATACTGCCAATACATCCATCACTAATGCCCATAGCTGAGGGACAGCGTACAGTTGGCATTGACCAGGACAGTGTGGTATCCATGGCACATGCATCCCAATGCAGCAGCCATACCCAGATGTCTGGAAGGGTACCACATAGGCAGATGTCCAGGGGTTCTCGTAGGAGCACTGCTGCTCATCATGCCACTGGCAGATGTGCCACAGGTCTGACAAAGTCACGCATGTTCCAGGCTGTCATGGAGGCACAGACACGTATGGGATGGTACACCAAACAGGGACTAAGGCACAGAGGGCACATAACACTGCCGTCATTGACAGTATCCGTGACCTAGCAGGTGCCATCTGTCATTACACCGAGGTCACTGATAGACGTTGGGGAGAGACATTATATATCCTCCGCAATGTCATTTCCATGTGTCAGGACAGTGCGGGATGGTTGAGATGCTGACGTGGACGTATGCCAGCAACATCAGCAGCTGGTAGTCAACACAGATGTCCCTCAAGCCACAGCCACTCCCGTAGTGCTAGTACCAGCCCCAGCAATGTTGGGGGTGGGCTGTCCATAGAATGTCCTAGACGACCATGTGCACGTGGCTCTGGACAGTCTCAGCAGGGACCTGTGTCCAGTGTACATCCATCCACCTCTGGGGATAGTACCCAGTCTGGCTTAGTACCTGATAGTGTCAGTAGCACCCCTGCCAGGCACAGGTACTGTATCCATGGCCAGAGACGGTGATCTGTAAAGCCTTGCAGGTACAGTTTGTGGCTGTCCCACAAATACCCATATATGGCAGCCACATGGTGGAACTGTGTCCATGCAGACACACACACATACACCAGACACCTAGGGATAACACATACCCACACACATTACAACAACATTGGCCCTTACAGTAATCTTGCCCCTCACACACACACACACACACACACACATACATGTCAATTGGATGGCTCACTGTAGGCCTCTGGCAAACCAACAAAACACTCTGTGCATATGATGAAACCTGTGCCACCTCCTGTTATCTGTAACATCGATGCAGGAACAGGCTATCATGGTGCTGATGCACAGGGTGTCTATATAGCAGTATAGCAATGTTAGCATGTTGTCAGCAGTAGAGTGTAATAATATGCTTGAAGGTGTAGCTGAGCAGGCATGATGCATTAAAGCTATGATTGTCATTGTAGTGGTGCTTATACCAGTGTTGGTTCCAACTGTGTATTGTCCGGCCACGTGCCACTTGGCTTATGTGTGCAGTATTGGCAGCATGTGTTAGAGAGTGGACAGCATGTGTGGGATGTGTGTGGCACAGATTTGCAGGTGTACAGTTGTGAACATAGTGGAGGTGCACTGTCTGCATGTACGTGCATAGTGGACACATGGCCAGGGTGACATGCTCTGTATTACACAGTAACACTCCATAGTTTCTATTGGTGGCCAGTATGCATTTTACTACACACATTCCGGAACCTGGCTACACATGTGTGTATGACATGGTTTGACACTGTGCTGTGGGTGATACTGTTACTATCTGTCATTGTTTTGCATTCTGGTAGTATACAGCACTTCAACAGCCTGACCATAACCAATCATTAGATGATGTCTTGACAACCGACACACAGATGTAGGACACACAGCAACATTTGGATCCTTCAGGTACTATACAATGCCAGTAACCACTGGTATTCACCTGCACCCATTACCGAGAGCACTCCTGTTTGGCATATAGCTCTCTTCGGTACAAGCAATCACCGTAGGGATATGTCCGTCCATGTCTGGTAATGCATACTGTGGACTATAATGCATTCTCCAGATGACACACACATCCTCCACAAGGGTATCATACAGACAGATTCCTGTTGCGAAACCTATGCTGTAAAGTTATAAGCCAAACTAAGCATAGTCATCCACCTTTACGGAACATATTATCCCCACTACCACATAGGTAGTAGCCACCAACATAATGAACAGGTACCGATGTGTACATGCAACCAAGTGTTATGTCATCTCTTCTTTGTTAATCACATTTCCAAAGATATTTTGGAATCCCTTGGTGGATCACATAAGCAATAAGGGTTCTGCATGCATATCCACATAGGTTGTTCTACACCTGTTATGAGTAGTCATCATTGACAGACTTTGCTGCGTTTGAACAGGTCTGACATATACCTTGGCCATAGACCCTCACTCACACACTCCAATAGGAACCATAATGACTTTGTGTGACACAAATGACCTAGGCCAGGGATCACTGCAGTGGCCGGCCTTGCCACAAGAATACATATGTGACCTAAGGTCTGGGAAGCAGCAGCAAAGTCTGGCAAGGATGACAGCTGTGTTCTTGGAGAAAGCAGGGTTCCCACACATGCAATCATTGAGGTAACATGTACGGATATGTATTTGGCACACAGCTAGCTCACATGTGCAATGCATACTGATATGTCATACAGTGTTAAAAGCAAAACCCACAATACATTGACCAACAGTGTCACACACATACAGCACACACACTCACCAAGTGTAGGATTCAACCCCCTACTTAACTACTTCATGATATTAGAAGAGTGCGCATTAACATGTCCCACTATGCACATTACTGGAAGTTCTCTTCTCCACAGGTATATTTGTAGGATGGTGACATCATCAGACTTGATAAAGGTTAGATTACCACTTTTGATGTGTTTCACTACTCTCCTAAAAGGTTGTCCCTTCCTAAGGAGACCACACACAAACCAGTAGTTGTCCACTGCAGGATTCAAGCCCCTACCTAACTACTTCATGATACTAGAGGAGTATGCTTTAAGACGACGCACTATACGTATTATTGGTTTTTTTTTTCCACAGGTATATTTGTAGGATGGTGACATCATCAGACTTGACAAAGGTTAGACTACCACTTTTGAGGTGTTTCACTACTCTCCTAAAAAGGTTGCACCTTCTTAAGGAGAGCACATACAAACAAATACACAGTTGTCCAGTGCAGGATTCAAAACTCTACCTAGCTATGATACTAGAGAAGTATGTATTAACATGACACGCTACACTTATTATTGGGAGTTTTTGTTTCCACAGGTATATTTGCAGGATGGTGGCATCATCAGACTTGACAAAGGTTGGTTTACCGCTTTTGAGGTTGTTGACTACTCTCCTAAAATGTTGCTCCTTCCCGAGGAAGCAACACACACTTGTACAGTACAGGATTCAAACCCCTACCTAACTACTTCAAGATACTACAGGCGTACGCATTAACATGATGCGCTATACATATTACTAGGAGTTCTCATTTTCACAAGTATATTTGTAGGATGGTGACATCATCAGACTTGACAAAGGTTAGTTTACTGCTTTTGAGGTCTCTTACTATTCTCCTAAAAGGTTGCTCCTGCCCAAGGAGACCACACCCACACAAACAAACAGTTGTCCAATGCAGGATTCAAACTCCTACCTAATGATACTACAGGAGCATGCATCAACACAATGCACTATACACATTACTGGGAATTGTTCTTTCCACAGGTATATTTGTAGGATGGTGACATCATCAGACTATACAAAGTGGGTTACATTAGGTAACATTAGATGGGCTACATTGAAGGAATGTCTAAACACTTTGGGCATGTGATCATCAAAGGTGAGTTTACTATCTACCTGTGCCCCCAGGGCCATAATGACTTTCTCTGTACATGCTGGATTACCACCTATGTGGTAATTTATGTGCACTTTGTTTTACCCAAAGGGGATGACTATGCATTCTTTGCCATTCAGCTTGAGGGCATTGTTTTGACACCAGGTATCTGTCTCTGTAAGACACTTCTGGAGGATGTCTGTGTCAGCTGTACAGTCGATTATGGACAACAGTTACCATTCATCTGCAAACCTGTTCAGTCATACACCTGCCGTGCTTCCCTGTACCTCTGAGCAGTATCTACTGAACAGGTAGGGTCCCAGGACCAAGACCTGTGTGATGCCATTTGTGACTGGCTTAGAGTTGGACATGGCACCCGCAATTTTGAACATGTGTGTTTGATCTGTGAGCCACTTGGCCACCCATCCTGTGACATAGCTGTTAATGTTCAAGCTGGTACACTTGTCCATGATGACAGAGTGGGGAATGGTGTAGTAAGCCCTTAGTGAGGTCCAGGTGGGCTGTGTGGACTACTTTCACCTCCATCTATGTTCATGGTAACTGTTTTAAATAACTCAACTAGGTTTGGGAACCAGGCTCTGCCTTTAACAAGGTGAATTTGTGTAGAGTCTCGTGGCTGGAGATCTCCAATGTCTCAGTGTATGGGTTCCATGACAATTGGCTCAATAGCTCTGTAGACCCGGCTGTGTAGACATATTGGGCAATGGTTTCCAAGTTCTGTTTTGGCACACTCTTTGTGGAGCTGGATGATTATTAGTGTATGCCATTCTTTGGGTACCTAGCCTGTGGTACAGTTGAGTCTGGACAGTGAATGTAGGTGAGTGTGTAGTTCCTTATGGGCCTAGTGTAAGACGCAGCCTGGGACAACATATAGCCACACTGATGCTATGTTCTTAGCTTTGGTGAGGGCTGTCTTTACCTGCATGTCCATGACGTCTGGGTCTCTGCATCCTTCTGTGATGGACACAGGCCCTTTTGGGGGTGATGGGGAGGAGTTTACACTGAACTTGTCCCCCTGGATGTGGGCAATGAAAGTTGGTTTGGTGTATTTCATTCCTTTTTTCAGTCGCTGACAGCATATTTGGAAGTTGACACCTACATGTCTGGTATATCTACCGAAGGCTTTGTGGTTGTTATTCTTACATTCCTTGGCTATTTGTCTTTAGAAACCGTCCTTGGATTATTTTATGAGTGATCATTGTTTCTTCCTGATAATGATCAGTGATACCTTTCCTTTAGTGAAGTTGGATCTATCATGTGTTCGTTTCCTCCTTCTCGTCTAGCTTATTTATGGACAACAAACACCTGCTTGTTCTCCTATTTTTGGATGAGTGCATCTTGGTTTTATTTGTGATGTCTCATTCCATGCATCCCTGTAGATGCTCATAGGATGCACTTGTAAATGTTTCTGCAGATTGCATACCATTATCCTATAGCAAGAGGTCTTCGCAACTTTCACTTTGGTCTTGGGAAGTTTGCAGTTTGCTTTTGCAAATGTCTTCACAGTAGTTTCATTGACTGTGTGTGGGGGCAGGATGTGGATGTCCAGTGTGATTACTTCATGATCTGATATTCCCAGAGAGGGGTTTATCTCTGTTGTGGAACACTGATACCCCATGTTGGTGATGATCATGTCCAGTATGTTGTCACCTGTAGTGGACATGCTGACCAGCTGTTCCAGGGTGTTAGAGTTTCTTAACTGTAGGACACATTGGGCAAAGGACATTATATACGAGTAATTCACACACTCAATGTTTGGGTAGTTGTAATCTCCTCATATAATGGTGTTTGATAGGACCTTTATATTTGCCATTGTTCTCCGAAATACTGAGTGAGGTTCCTGAGACAAGGTACGTGATCTGTAGCAGGCTACAATCTGATGGGCAGCTTTGCCCAATGTTAGTTGCACTTGCATGGTCTCCAAGGTCTCATGCTGTGCCAGTAACCTGAAGGTGTGGATATCCATATGGTAAATGGCTACACCCCTTC
The DNA here is from genome assembly GCF_019279795.1 of Protopterus annectens. Lineage (NCBI taxonomy): Eukaryota > Metazoa > Chordata > Ceratodontiformes > Protopteridae > Protopterus > Protopterus annectens. The sequence goes on from NC_056734.1 coordinate 260,069,586, forward strand.
CTTTTGTATTTCACTCGTGGTTTTGGGTCCAAAGGTCAGAATGATTGTGAGTGTTTTACGTGGATCATATCCAGCAGCTCTATTTACATAGCTTTGTATGTTAGGCAGTGAACACCTCTGAGTAGGCGATATGCAAGGGAGTACGGGTGGAGCATTTTGCGATGGTCTGTGTATGGCATGTATTTCAGGCCACTAATACTCTTTGTGAGGTATTGTTGCTGGCTTTCCAGTTGTTGTAGTTGTCTTGTGAGGTACATAGCAACAGTGGCATTGTACTCTTTTATAGTTCTAGTGAGTGGTGAGTAGAGGGGAACAATGTCCTCTTTTATTCTGCATGAGACACATTTTGTGATGAGGTGTGCCACATAAGAGGGTTTCCTGACTACTGTGGGAATGTGCTTATCACAGTTGTATCCACTGTCCACCTGTGACCCAGGGTCTCTTGTTACACTTACAGTGTGATGTGTACTACCACCTGTGTTGTAGTTCTTGGCTACAGAGATTTTAACAAAGGGGATGATAATGCACCTTTTGGCATTGAGCTACAGCCCATGGCTTGGACAACAGCCATCTGTCTCAGTGAGGCCATTTTGTAGGATGTCCACATCTTTAGTGTTTACAATGATGGCTCCTAGTTTGCAGTCCCCTGGAAACTTCAGCAGCCACAGAACTTTCATGTTAATGTTTACTTCAGGGAAGTAGATACTACACAGCCTGGGAAGTTATCTAGTCCCATGGCTGCTGTGATACTGGTTTCAGAGAGTGTTTGTTACCTGTGCAGCCGTGATGACAGCAACTTTGCAGTCTTCCATTATAGACACGTTCTCTTTCATGGGTGAGAGGGGGGTAAAGTTAACACTGATCCTATCTGCCAGGATGTTGCAAATATCAGTTGGCTCTGTACATTTAGTTCCATTGAGCTGTAACTCAGAATAGATCTGAGTGTAACCATGACATGGACCTGTCTGTTGGGCAGAGATCTCCTGCGTAGACAGTATGCAACAGAGTACAGCTTGGGTTATATTCATTCTTGTTGCATGGGGCAACTATTTGAGGCCAGTAATCCTCTTGTTAAGCTACTTCATTGGTCTTTCTAGCTGCTGAACGTGCCTAGTCAGATTCATCGCAAGTGTGTTATGGTACTCTCTGACAGGTCTGATGACTGCTGAGTAGTGGCAACCTCCTTTGACCTACATGCACAGACCTTGGCAGTTTGTGTGAACACATAGCAGGATTGTCAGACCACTTTGTGAATGTGTTTCTTGAAGTAGAGATGACTATACACATTTGTCCATAGATCCCTTATTATCACATCCATATTTAGCCTAAGTGTGTGAGCATGCCCAGTATGACCTTTCAATATCTTCCTGCCTGACATTTGCTTTGTTGCTTTAAGTGTGTGAGCATGCCCAGTATGACCTTTCAGTGTGATGCTGAATGAAATCCACTACATTTGTTGGAGTGTGTGAGCACACTCAGTATACACATTTATACTATATGTGTATGGTAAATCAAGGTGTATTTTTACAGCAGGGCTCACCTTTGTGTCATAGCTCAACAGGGATCATGCAGTGCCTGCAGGGCTTCCATGAGACACTTTGCATAGACCTATCAACATTTCTACATACAGTGGGGACAGCTATTCTTTGTACATTTCTACCCGTGGGCACACCGGATTGTTACTGTGGGTGTACATAGGATGTGGGTTTCACCTGACACTTATACACATTTGCTGTGCCTGCACTGCTGTGTACAGGACACCATTACAGTCTGTACTGTTGCCTATCATACTGGCTTGAGGCATACTACTGTACTACAGATCTTAGCGTCCATTGTCATATATATTAGCTTGCGACTTCATAGCCTACACAACCCACATCACAACACCTGGCCTGATGTTTTCTGTCTGCATAGGCGTGTGGATGAGGTTACCCATTTGCCTCATTAGGGGCATGATATAGCATTGCTTTGTGTTTGAATTAGTGTACAATTGTCCTGCTGTGTCCGTGCCACTGTAATGCTATCATGGCTTAGTGGTTCAGTACTATAACTATAGTGCACAGCATCCTGGGTTCAAGCCCTGTCACTGCTGTTTATTTTCATGCTGGCCAGCCCAGACTGCTTAAGGAACAGTAAAGCAGATATGAGCATGTTTAACTGACTTTGCTCAACTTTGCCCGACCTTGGCCAACATTGCATGAGCAATTTTGTATACATATACTAGATATTGGTAAAAGTTGCTTAACACTGCTTTATATTGGTTAAAACATGGCAATCATGCCTCAGGTGGTGCTGCAGGGCTGCCTATGTTGGATACACATACTACACTCCCTATACATGTTTGGAAACAGGTAGTGTCAGGTTAGGCATCCCTTTTATTGTATGTTTCAGTCAGAGAGGGGTATCATTTCCAGGGTTCCTACTGAGCCAGTGTATGTGCTATGCATTGCCTCTTTGCCAAGGACAAGGCATACTGGGCATGCCTCCTTCTGCCTACTGGGGCAGGCTCAGTTTGTTCCTCCTCTGAGTCACGCTGTGCCTGTGCAGGCCTTGGCAATGATGGGGAGCTGTTTGGCCCTGCCCCATGCTGTTCCTGCTGCAGTTGTTTTTGCAGGATCATACTGTGTAGCATGGCACATACCATGACAATTTGGGTACATGTAGTTGGTGAGTACTGCAAGGCTCCACCAGATGTGTCCAGGCACCGGAACCATGACTTGAGCATCCCAAACACACGCTTGATTACATTTCATGTTTGTGTGTGTGCCTCATTATGGAGTTCTTGTTCAGGTGTGTGTGAATTTCTGATGGGTGTCATCAGCCACAGCTCCAGTGCATATCCAGCATCCCCCACTAGGTGACTGTCAGGGATGTCCCCATTTGCAAATGTTTGGTACAGCTGCGACAGATGCCAGATATGGGAATCATGGTAGCTTCCAGGGCAGCCAGCACACACATTCAGTATTATGCCCTGGGCATCGCACACGACCTGGCAGTTGATGGAGTGGAAACCCTTGTGGTTGATGTAGGCCCTACTCAGCTCATCAGCTGGTGCTTTGATGTGTATGTGCATGCAATCAATTACACCCACTTCCTCAGGGTATTTTGCTATTTGCTGGAAGAGACGCATATTGCTGGCCAATACCTAACAGGAATTGGGGAAATATACATGATCACCGACATGTGTTGACATGACATTCAGAAACTGGTGCAGTACCCTTGATGCTGATGCCTGTGAAATCCTCATCATATCACCAGTTGGTTTCTGGAAGGTACCTGTTGCTAGTATTCTTAGGCCAATACATACCTTGGTTTCCACTGGGATGGGTTCCCTTCTGTTGGTTCTGTGTGTGAGGCGTGGCCTGCACAGCTGAACAATTTGCTGCAGGAGCTCTCTATCCACTCTATAGCACTCCACTATCTCCAGCTCATGTAGCCCCTGGTAGGTTACCCTGGGTCTATACACTCTTCTTCATCTTCTCACTGTGGGTTGCACAGCAGCATTCACAATGGCACCACCCTCAGCATCTTGCACATGTTGCCTTATAACAGCAATGGCAGCCCCTAACATTTTTATGTCTCATTTTAAGCTTTTTAAGCTTTCACTTCTCTTTGTTGACTGCAGTGTTGCAGTGTTTCTGAGAAAAACATGGGGGAATGTTGTTTGCAGAGTTTTAGGTGCTGGGCTGGGCTGGGCTACTGTACTGCCTATGTAATTGGCAGATTTGGATTGATTTCACGTGGCAGCTCTGCTAGTTCTCCTTGGTTAACTTCCTACTACTTCTTTTCCTTCCTTTTCCCATTTCTGTTTCCACAGGGGGCAGCGCCATGCAAAGAAGTGCGAACACACCCACACGAGTGCACACACATGCATACAGGCTTACACAGGCTTACACAGGCTTAGGCGGGTGCACATTCATGTATACAAGCTTAGACAGCCTAACACAGGCTTACATGGGTGCACACCTGTGCACACAGGCTTAGACGGGTTTACACACATGCACACACATGCACACAGTGTAAGTAGCTTTGCAAGAAACTTTAGTGATAGCCACGGTGTACACCTTCAGTTTCTTGATTTCAGTTTAGACAACTGTAGACACACCTCTTTCAGTCCTGAGTAACAAACAGCAAACACATGCCACTCTGCTCCAATAAGCTTACAGCCTTTTTGATACATACCCCCTCATGATGTCACCCATCTTCTACTCTGTTACTCCCCTTTTCCTACTCTTACACTCTAGGGACATGGTTCACATAGCAGGAAATATTGGGATTCACTATCCTTATCCTCATTTGCATAGGATTGCCTACTAATGCTTGGTTACATCTCTCAGACTGAGCTCCCCCCCCTTAGCAACCTCTACTCAGTAGCCATGTTGTCTTCAGCCTGCCATTCACTTGCATGGCAGATGAATATTTTGAATAGAATCCCTATTTGTGGCTTTTATTTTTTGTTTTACTGGTTTTTAGAGCGCAGCACATTTGCATGGCACTGAGCTACACTTAAACATCGGAGGTCGAGGAAAAAAATGTTTTTTTTTTATTTTGCAGTGGAAAAAATGCCAATGGCCATATATTTGGCCATTAGCATGCTTCCTCAACTGGATGCATCCTTTATTTGGAGCTGTCATGGCTCAGTTTTGCTATTTGCAGAACGGTACTCAGTTGCCAACTGAGTACATTTCTGCAAATAACACTACTCTTGCTCAGACAGGTTAGTGTTTCCTGGATTGCAAATTTACCTCATTTGCATAGCTTTCAGCAGCAAATGAGGTAATTTGCATAAACTAACCCTGTCCATGCAAGAGTCGTTTTAGGAGCTCTCTTGCACACCCCTACCGGCTGTTCCTGGATCGCTCGGCAGACATGTTGGCTGCATGGAGTCTTACTCTAGTCTTAGACTCCGTGCAAGCCTTCGTGAATCCAGCCCATTATTTAAGAAATGTAAGTTTTTTTTTCTTAAATAATGTCATTGTATAATAGCAATAACCGACTCCATGGTTGTGTTATATTGAAATTTTCCCACGGTTGGCTTTATTTAATCACGCCAACCATGGGTAAATCTTCAATATACCACACCACATTGTTGGTTATTGCTTAAGAAGATAAGCAAATGCACCCAAATGATAAGTGATGTGGAACACTTTAAATTAGTTGCAATGGATATGCAACTAGCCTGCACTAATAGTTGATAAATGAGAGTAAGTATTTAAAATGAAAAATAGTAATTGTCCTGTCAAATGACTAACATTTGGCTAAAAGTTCATTTCATAATACACTTGAAACATTTTGTGGACAATTAAGTCATACCAAACCCGTATTGTAGTATTAGGCTGCCAAAGGGACATATTCATCATGCAATACAGAGCAGATGAGGGGTACATGGGTAGATCACAGATGAATGTGGTAGGGTAGAATTCCTGTGATATAACAGGACATGTAGTGGTATGAGAGAAAAGAGAATACAGGTAGAACTCAGCTAAAAAGCTACAACTGTAAAGGTAGAGTTCACATGGTACAGACAGGTGAGGTGATGTGAGACAGAGAAGTGCATTGATAGAAAGCAGATGTAACTTTAAAGGCAGAGTTTACTTGATACAGATAGTATACAAAGTATCATGAAAGGAAGTGCTATATAGGTACAAGCCATATGTAATCAGAAGTGTAGAGGTAACATGATACAGGCAGGATACAGCATGGTATGACTGAATGATGCAGTGGTGGCATCTGTTTGTATCGGGAAAGGTAGAACTTTCATGGAACAGGTAAGATAGACTGGTTAAAGTAGAGATATGGAACTACAGGAAGAGGAAGTGATTTACAAGTGACTTAATGATAAGCAACTGAGGACAATGTAATGGATGGCTGCCAAACTGTCAACACTGAGTAAGCATTACTTATTTAAGGGAACACTGAGTTTGATGTACATTAGACTTGAGGGTGAATTTGGGTAGTCATTGCATATTAAATGGATATTCGTAGCCATGCAATTTGGAAACCATCATTTTAAGAATTTACAACATTATGTATTTGTTTGTTTCTTTATTCTCAGTGGCTGATGAACATGTATGTACATTATGAAGTCATGTCAATTGCATACAGTGATGCCATGATGCAAGCTATTGATGGTAATCAATAATGGAATTTCAGTTTTTGCAAGAAGTTTGCCCTCACTGGAAATGGAATCAATCTGTCTGTAGGTAGGGAAAGCTATCAAAAATATGCCTTCCCCTCCCTATGGCTAGCCTATAGTGACATAGGTTTCTAGGTAGCAATGCAAAGTGCAATACAAATGTTTGGCTGTCTTTGTTGTTTTTGCACATTAATAGCATAACTACTCATCTTTCACCTTCTAAATGTAATTCTGTGCTAAGTCTAATAAATGTGAGTTGCCTGTGAATGCAACAGGAATTAATTCAACTCATAGACTATTGTAAACTGTGTCAGATCTGGCTGAATTCGTTTGAAAATCTTTAGCCTTTCGATTTTCCTCAACAAGTTTCCATGTCACCTAACTACATGTGTACAAACACACAAATGCACAGACATGCAAACAAACACATACACACACACACACACACACACACACACACACACACACACACACACACACACACACACACACACACACACACACACACACACACACACACACACACACACACACACACACAGTAGCAATAGTCCAGAATGTATTTTTTTCAGATGTGAACAGTTTGCAGATGTAACTGTTCAATAAATTTGCCTTTCCATAGTCTCCATCTTTCATGCACTGAGTATTGGTTTGAGTTTTACCAGCTCTTTCCTTTTCTTTCAGTGAACATTATATAGAACAGTTCCCAAACTGCTCTTTGCACTTTCTCCCAGGTTAACTTTTCAGTAGACTTTGCTACCACCTTCAGTCTTCTCCAAAATCCTAATTCCAGGTTGTTTCATTTTCCTTTATCCGCTGTTGTTTTTTGGCCTTAAACAGTAATTCTGCTTATTCCCATCTTTTGAGACTTGTTTACATTTCTGCGAGGTGGCTTCTCTTTCTTCATATATTTGCAGCCAGACTTCTCAACTGTTCCTGTTTTGGAGGACTGTTCCTATTTTCAGGCCTGATTTGGCCCTACACATAATGTTTCTATTTTTGGTGGTATGGCCATATTTTCAGGTTTGATTTATTCCCTTTTTCCTGGATCCTGCCTCATCACACATGATTCTGAAGCTATTTAGTACACAGAAAACTACACTACATAAAAAACATACTTGTGCCACCAGAGGACACACATCTTACACTTCCTTTTTTCAGAACCAAAATGAAATGCCCTTTGGAGATAAAATAGTATAGTTCAATAAAGTCTATATATTTTATTTTCCATCATTTTGTCTCTCTGTTTTATAAATATGTTTCTAAGTAATAAAGCACATTCCTACTGGAAACTGGAAGAGTTGTTTTCTCTTTTGTTTGCAAACTATATGCTAATTAGATAGCCAGATTTTTGGCTAGCTATACCTACTTTTGTTGGTTATTTGTTCCAATTTTCAATGTCTACAGGTTGAGAGATATGTTTCCATGTATGTGTGCATATGCATGTGTGAAGGAGTATGTGCATGCATTTGATATGAAGTCTTCAGTGATGCATATTTTAATCTCTAGTTCTTCAGCAAAGTTGTTCATGCATAAAGATGAGATATGATAACCTTGCTTAAGTTCCAGCTATAATACTGGGAGAAGTAATAATCCTGCCTAAGTCCCAGGTATAACAGGTATAATGCTGGGAAAATAGACAAAATGTTAAAAATGTTAAAAAATGTATTCTAATGTAATGAACTTTTTTTTGTACTGTGCAGGATCTTTTTGTCAATATTCTTGGATGATACAGATTGTAAACCAACAAAGACAAAGATGCAAAACAGCTCATCACAGAATACAAGCAATTGGTCAGGGGCAGGAAGTAAAAGTTATATATTCATCATGATACCTGTTATATATATTATTGTTTTTGTAATAGGGATTCTTGGCAATATTGTGGTAGTAATTGTTATTTACTTTTATATGAGCCTAAAAACAGTTGCCAGCATTTTTTTGTTCAATCTGGCACTAGCAGACATATTTTTCCTTATTACACTGCCGCTATGGGCAACCAGTACTGCAATGCATTACAAGTGGCCATTTGGGAATGCTTTATGCAAAATATCAGCTGGAATAACAACACTTAATTTGTATGCAAGCATATTCTTTCTCACTTGCCTTAGCATTGATCGCTATATGGCCATTGTCCATCCAATGGCATCTCGTCAAAAGCGTACCTTACTTTTTGCAAGAATAATTTGCTTTATTGTTTGGGTACTTGCTGCACTGATCAGCACACCTGCCATATTTATGCGCAAAATTGTTTTCTTGGAAACTACAAGTATAACTGCCTGTGCTTATTCGCATCCAGAAATAAAATTTTTAATTGGAATGGGACTGACCAAAAACATTGTAGGCTTCCTAATTCCATTCCTGATTATTCTCATCTGCTACTGTTTGATTGTAAAGACTATCCTAGAAGCATATTATATCCAGCAAAGCAAACCTAGAAATGATGAAGTTTTCAAGATGATTGTGGCAGTTGTGGCAGCATTTTTTCTTTGCTGGATTCCGCATCAAGTACTTACTTTTTTGTATGTTCTGAGTTATGCAGGAGTGATCCATGATTACAATATCATGGAGAATTTAGAAATGGCAATGCCTTTCTCCATCTGCATTGCCTACATCAACAGTTGCCTTAACCCTATACTGTATGGTTATGTTGGCAGAAATTTCAGACGTCATGTTACGCAACTGCTAAAACGTGTTCCTTCTGGAAGTGGACATCGACCATCATTATCTACAAAAATGAACTCAATTTCTCTTCATACATCTGAAACTTTAATTCCTCCATCAAAAAAGACTGCAAACGCCTGTGATCTCAGATAAAATAAAACTGGGATATTATTTAATAGAAAAATGATGTCAAATATAGTAATTTCAGAATTATCCATTCAGCAGTGATATATGAAACAGGTGAATAAGATTTGTATAGCACTTGTAGCACCATGCCATTTGTTATTATACTGTTATGGTAATGTGTTTATATGAAAATTGGAGACAGACTTTAATCTGAAGCTTGCAGGTCCCTGGTTACAGTTTTAAATGGACAGGAAGAAAATGTCATCTGAATGAGTTGTAATAATGTAATTCTGTAAACTATATGGAATGATGACAAAGATGGCACTGAGACATATACATTATCAAGAAGATTGTTACTATGTAGTTAATTGCACACAATAGATTAAATAGAGTGTTTCACTATTTTTTTTATGTAGTTGGATACATAAGCATGTGATTGACATAATAGAGAAGACTTCATCAAGTAGTTAGTGACCTCAAGCAGCATCATGTTGCATAGTTCGATTAGCATACACCAAAAACCTATGAGGCCTTCAGAGATGATTTTTTGTAATTTTGCATGTGATGTATACAGAACTCCTTGAAATATGCACATTAATGGCAACTAGTAAGAAAAGCATATCACAACACATCATTCAGTCAGGACAGACTTCCTCTACAGGAAGAAAACATATTTAGTCAAGTATTGCTTATTAAAGATGTTAACATTAACAACAAATGAGGTTGATAGGTAGAAGCACCACTCTACAGAAATTGCATTTTATAAAGTCAAACATGCATTCTAATTGCAGTCCTGTCTTAAAGTATAAAATTTTAAGTGTAATATTTTGCAATACATGAAACAAGATATTCAGAATCTCAAATTTTGCACCTAATAAATGAATTACTTTTTAAAGTCTGGGATGTTTCAAAAGTAGACACTGAGAAATCAAATTTATAGGAAAAGGAAACATAGAATTTTTAAACAGAATAGAACATTGCACAGCAAAGGGAAAAGACATGAAGAAAAAAAATCTTAATAGTTCATGTGACATCCCCACTCTGGGCCAATAATCAAGGAGTCAGAATCCTCACTACTGACACTTGGAACAAAAATGGATACACCCGGTATTTCCAGATGCAGCTCTCTGCATCAAGCACAATTTCCCTTAAGAGCACACAGGGAGCACACACAGCCAGGGGTCTGGGTTTCTCTCTCTGACTCTCTCTAGGTCCCTAATAAGGCTCCCGACTGACACAACTATAGGGTTGGGTCTTCAGCCAAGTGTCCAAGCCAAGTCCTCCAGCACCTACTTTGTGAAACCAGTGCTTTGTTTCCCTGCCCCAAGCAGCTGACCTGCACACTCTTTGAGATTTGATTTTCATACATACACACACACACACACACACACACACACACACACACACACGGGAAAGGGTAGCACAGATTTACTAGCTATGCCCCCTTCTGCTCAGACTAAAAGGTAGTTACACCACCACCAAACACTCCAAAACCAGCTACTCTAATGTTTTTGCAAGGGTACCTAATTATACTGAGTAAAATTAATATTAATACAAATGGTAGTTTGACCAACAGCAAGGCTTTCAGGAGTGGCCACAGAGTCACCAAACAGAGATGAGTCCTCTCAAAGGTCAAAACATCTTCTAAAGGGCCTGACACAATGAAAATGTTAAATATATTTAATAATAAATAATAAAATAGCATGAACATGCTAAATATCTATTTACAATAAACACCAGAGTTTCAATCACAGGAAATATTAAAAATAACAAAGGTGGACAGATACAGACAGTTACAGAAAAACAATACTTAACTAATTTTCCTGACTGATCTCAAGAGTTATTATTTGGTCACTTACTAGAGAAAGGCAAGATGAAGTAGCTGAGTGATCATTTGATGTCAGGTTCAAAAAATGGACTGCTATGAGACTTCAGTCTCAACTAGAATTAAAACATTATTTTTGTCCTAGATTACAGAATGAAATCACATACATATGGTCATGTGACTACTGGTTCCCATGCAACCCCCCCCCATTGCTATAAATTGCCAGGAATTAGCACCTATGTATCAATAGTATGCACACACACAGAGCCTTGCTAAAATCTGCAGGAGCTCCTGGAAGTCATAAAAGTATTTCAAACCTCAACCCTTCCAGAGTAGCAATTAGTTCACCCCAATGACAATGCAGAAAGCTTCCTAGTATACATGTTTTGTCTCTGGCTGAATTGAGAACCGTAAGATAACATCTTTATCGTCTTACTATTTTTAAAGTTTGAGATTAACTCTTCTCTTCCTGTATTCTCTGTTACAATGTATACATTTAATCAGTTACAATACAGTACAGTTTGAAGTACATGTATATTTCTTTTCTTCCAGCAAGGCTCACTGCTGATACATTTTTAACACAAGCAACATTACAAATACATTTTTTCAATACGATTATCTGTCCAAATCAGTATGATATACAAATGACATAGAATTCTTTACAAAATTCCAGCTAGATCTGCTGGCATATATTATACATTCATTGCCCTACTTCTCCTGGCATAGCTGGCAATACCTCACCTTGTCAAAATTCACTATTTAGCATTTATTAAAATTAACTCGTAGATGTCAGTTGCACATTTAGAGAGCAAGTAACAAAGAAGAGCAGATGAAATCATAACATTATTTCATTCACTGATGGCTGTCCAATTGTTCAAATGCATTTCACTTTAAAAGTCTTTTCTAACATCAAATAATGTAACTACATTTCACTTTAAAATGAGAGGATATTTCTTTACTATGTATTTGTCTTACAGTGTCAGGCCAAATGCTAAGCAAATCATTTAACCACTCACTGCTCTTGGGATACCTTGAAAAAAGGACACTTGGGTCCATTCAGCTTGTCTTTTAACAATTGTATAAAAAAGGTACAAAAAATGAATGTAGAATCCATGTGGTGATGGGGACTCCACTGCATTATCAGTGCAATATCAAAGCCATGTTTCATGTATTGCTTTTGGAATATCATGGTGTTAGTAATAGCGGACTCCGAGCTTTTGGTTTTCCAGAATACTTCTTGGTTGGGGAGGCTAGGTAATTCTCAAGTTCTCCTTATGTACATATAGTTTCTTTTTTAATGCTCTTCTGTTTTTTACACAATTTTAAAAGCACAGTGATGGTAAATGTTTATTGTACTTGTGTGTTCATGCATTCACGTGCATGTGTTTGTGAGCCTGTTTGTGTATACATGAGTATGTGTTTTTTGTGTTTGTGGGAGTATGTGTGTGCATTTGCATTCCTGTAGGTAATTATGTACACATATGTAGCTGGTGTATGTTTGTGTATACGTATGTGTGAACACGAATATGTGTGTGTATTTCTGTCGATGAGTTTGTGTGTGTGTGTGTGTGTGTGTGTGTGTGTGTGTGTGTGTGTGTGTGTGTGTGTGTGTGTGTGTGTGTGTGCGTGTGCTCTGTGACAGACAAATATGCCATCTGTTATGTTTGTATGTTTTTTTTTTCACATTCTAACTTTGAAACCACATGCTGCTGGTACAGGACAATCACATACTTCAAAATGAACCCCTAATAATTGCGACCAAATATAACAGATCATTATCAAGAAAACTTTTAAGAATTGCAACTGTGTCAAGAGTTAACCATACTATAAGTAACTTATTTACAAGCTTACATGTGGTAGCTTTATGTCATCACACAAAACTTGTTTTCTAGATATCTGTATTCTGTTAGTTTTTAAATGATTCAAGTATGCTTTGTATAGGTAAGTTAATTTAAAGTGCACATATTTGAGTCGTTTTGCTTATTTTATATGGATCATTTAAGTATATAACTTATAATACATGGATATTTCTTTTCTCTTTATTAAATATGTTAATTGCTGAGCAGTTAAAAAATTATGATCCAGTTTATTTTTGTGTTACGTTACCATGCAATTTCAAATGGTTTTATGAAACTTTTTGACTCAAGACAAATGCAAGCTCTAGTAAGAAAAAAACATATCTGCCAATAATTAATTTAACATTTATCCCAAACTTAATATAATTGCTGTACAGAAATAGTGTGTGTTTGTGTGTGTGTGTGTGTGTGTGTGTGTGTGTGTGCATATATGTATATATATATATATATATATATATATATATATATATATATATATATATATATATATATATATATATATATATATATATATATATATATATATATATATTTGTATATACATATATATTTACATTTATAAATTATGGACAGAGAGAAGAAAAGGAATGACCTACACACTTTTCATCAAATGCTTCAGAATATAAGTTATAACTAAATAAATCTTACAACTAAAAGTTCATGATATCACTTTCATATTCAAAGCTTGCCAACTTGAGACTATGGTTGGAATTCATGGACACCTACCCATTGTGCTAAGCTCTTTTGCATGATAATCAGCAATGCACAAGCTGTTTCCTATTCTGTAAACAGCTTTACAAGTCACATTTGGCTGAAAGACAAAGGATAGCAGCTGAATATGCTAATGAGAGAATAAGGAGCCATATTTAATGCCAATGAAGAAAATCATCATGGTAGAGTGATTCGGAATGTATAAAACAAGAGCCTGCACATCACACTCTATTTAGCCTTAATTTCCAAGACTTGTTGGAATACATCCACAAAGTCTCTTTGAAAATGTTAGGGTCGCTGCTGCTGTCATAATTTATGTGCCTCAGTGTTACATACAATGTGCTACTGCTGCAGCTGCTGCCAGACCTTGAAGGCACAGACTGCTATAGGGTGAACAGGGATACTATAGAGCAAATAGTCAACATCTGCCACCCCCATGGAGAAACCATCCCAGTAGAAACCAAGGTATGAGTGCCATTATGTATACTAGCCACTGGTACATTTCAGAGACCCACAGGGGATACATTTGGGGTGTCACAACCTACAGAGTCAAGAACACTTCACCAGTTTCTTAATGCAATGCTACAACATGTGGAGGAACATCTGGTTTCCACATAACCCAGAGTAGGCAGCTACCTGAAAACTGTCTATACCATAGCACATTTTCCTGAGGTTCTCAAGGCTATGGCTTGTACACACATTGAAATAAATGCCCCAACTGGTGAACAGGAAGGATGTACATAAATAGAAGCGGGTATCAGTCGATCAGCTGTCATGTGGTCTGTAATACACAAGGAGTCATATAATGTGTGTGCAAGGAACCCTGTCGTTTTCTGCAACTCCCACACATATCTTACCTGTGACCTCTACTTGAGGTTTTCTATGGTCAACTTCCCACAAGGATGTCTAGGTGGGGATGCTGGTTATGCACTGAAGCCTTGACCCTTGACTTCAATGAGAAGGCTACACCAAGACTACTATGTAAGGTTCCAACAATGCATATGCTCAGACTATAAATAGCATAGAATGTGTTTTTGGCCTGCTCAAGTCATGTTTCTGATGTCTAGATACAGCTGGAGATGTCATGCAGTATGAACCTGCCATCAATGCCAAAATAAAATATTACATAACATCATTATTAAGAAACATCTGCAGCTGAGAAAACAAAGAGACATACTACTGCTCCCTGGCATCACAGGTAGGGTCAGCAGACACAGATGAGGAGTCAGATGAAGAACAGACAACTGGGGATGATCATGGTACATGGAGGTGTGCACAATATGCTATGGCCGTGGCTAAGAGGCAGAGAATAATACATAGCCTCACTACCTAAGCAAAAGAAAAAAAATAAATAAATAAGCTGAGCACATGCAAACAGTAACAGTGATGTATCACATTTCCAGCTTTTACTTACCAATATGTTGGCTGTGTACTGTGAGCATCAGGCAGAGGTAACCCCAGGGTAGAAATCAGAGAGAGGTAACCACACAACAGAAAATTTATCAGCAGCATTAAACAAGGTAAGTGATGAACCTGCAAAGAAAAGATGAACAATTACCCTCATATGTAAGCACTGCATTTCACTAAGGTAAAACATTACACAAGTGTACAGGAATGTCAGCAGTAACCTATGAGTGATATATGCAACATAAAATATATAAAAAATGAAGCTATCAAAAGGAGTACAATGGATATTCCCTGTATACATGTACAACCTGTGCATCAAGCCAAAGCAGGTGCATGACAAACAAACCCACAGGGATTTGGTCAATTTTAATATCATCCATACAGGTGGATGATAAATCATAATTATACATCCCTTATAAATGGAAATAAAACATGTTAATTAAGACACAAATGACAGTATGCCAACCAACAGAGGAAACCAACTAGGCATTGTCCAAATATGCTTGGCCTGCTCTTTGCTGTGTGCTGTGCATCAGACATAAAAGTTGCTCAAGTTAGACACCCCAACAGTGACCACAGCAATATCAACATCAAGTGCAAAGGGTGCTGAGCAAGCATTAAACCATAATTTAAGTTGTACTACTACTACTACTACTACTACTACTAGTACTACTACTACTACTAACTCTACTACAACTACAATTAGGAGCACAAAAAATAATTACAACATTGAACTTAAGCAGAATAAAACAAAAATGCAATTCAGTGCATACTCCATGATAAAATCAGGTATATGAGTAAGCAAGCATTAGCTATCTACTCTATGCATCAGATATAGGTAACCCTAAGTCACAAAGAAATGAAAAAAAGAGCAGGGCACTGTCACCATCACTTGCACAAGGTCAGGAGAAATTTGCAGGAGGGCAAGCCTGGCAAAAAAGAGGTTTGTGTGTGAGTGAGAAATGAGGTTAACAGCAAGTATGCACTCTCAGGGCCAGTAGCAACAGATTTATGTTTGGCGGGATATGTATGTGTGTGTGTGTGTGTGTGTGTGTGTGTGTGTGTGTGTGTGTGTGTGTGTGTGTGTGTGTGTGTGTATACGTGTGTGTGTGTGTGAGAGAGTGCGTGTGTGCGTGTGTGCATGTGTACGTGTGTGTGTCTGTGTGTGTGTCTGTGTCTGTGTGTGTGCGCGTGTGCGCATGTGCACGTGTGTGTGTCTGTGTGTCTGTGTGATTGTGTGTGTGTGTGCGTGTGTGTGTGTGTGTGTGTATGTGTGTGTGTTTGTGTGTGTGTGTGTCTGTGTGTGCGTGTGTGTGTGTGTGTGTGTCTGTGTCTGTGTGTGTGCATGTGTGTGTGTGTGTGTGTGTGTGTGTGTGTGTGTGTGTGTGTGTGTGTGTGTGTGTGTGTGTGTGTATCATGGGCAACATGAGATGTGATGTGTATGATGTCTGCAGGAACACAGCCAGACCATATGTGCTAGCACTTCGCCCTAGCATCCCACACAGGTGTTAAGGTAGAGGATTCAGTTCACCATTGCCACCCCAACCACATGAACTACCTTTGCCAGGAGTTGCACTGCTAGTTCCATGCCCTTGGCTAGAAGTCTGTGTGCTATGTGAACATGAATGATGTCTGCTGAACAAGTTCTCAACATGACCACATCAACAACCATGACCACTGGATCCACCTTATCTTGGTGTGGCCATCTCCATCACTGATGGACCGATGGAAGTGGTACCTCTATGGAAGTTAAATCTTATGTGACCACAGCCACTTCAGGTAACATTCAGTTATGTATTAATTCTCTGGCCATATGGATGCTGATCTTCCCCCAGCTGATGTACCATAACAAACACTGCATGATCATTCATCCAGTCCAAAAACTCACACACATGATTCAGGCAGTCTTGTATGTCAGAATGCATGATATGAAGTATTCTGACTTCATCTACTGAGGCCCTGGTGGAACTTGCCTATGGCTCCATGATAGCCCTGCACATACATTGGGTGGGACCTACTGACTCACCAACATCAAGGGGAAGGTGAGCACCTTTACCAACACTTGTGATGCCTAGGGGCTGTTTCTACCAGATCTGAATCTGGGATAACTACACTTCCCTGACATCCATGTCCTCTTCAACCTGTTCATTCTCAGATAGTTCCATAGCATGGGTATTTTTACCCATACCGACTATATTCAAACTCTAGGACGGGATGTAGGAGCCACATCCACCATGCCAGGCAGTGGAGGCTGGTGACTTCAAATCAAAGGGGGGGCTGCAGAAGAGCTCAAGAGGCAGAGTTATGTTACACTGGGAACAACACTGATGATGCTTACCATTTTATTTCATTCACAT
This sequence comes from Protopterus annectens, assembly GCF_019279795.1. Lineage (NCBI taxonomy): Eukaryota > Metazoa > Chordata > Ceratodontiformes > Protopteridae > Protopterus > Protopterus annectens. The sequence continues at coordinate 260,086,665 of NC_056734.1, forward strand.
GTATTAGGCATATCCCACCAGCCTGACTGCATACCCACAATATCTGCTTTGAGCCTACAAGGTTTAAAATAATGGAGAGAGATGGCAATGGCTAGATTAATGTACTGCTTTTACATCACATAGTTAAGAGCTTGCAGGTGATCTTTCTTCAGTTCACCCATACACATTTTTGTCATGTAAGGCCAGAGTTTCAACAACAAAACATCCGCACACTATCCTAATCTATCTTGACTGACCCTGAGAAAAGATATTAAGTTAAAAGATATTAAGTTAAAAAAAATCATCCACCAGCAGTCCCCAAAACACACTGCATACCTAGTATCTGTCTAACCTCTGCCAGGATATTTTATTAGAAAAAAAGACATCCAGAGTCAAGCAGCCTCAAAAGCACAATGCCTCCTTTGTATCTGGTTAACCCTGCATGGATAGTATATTAAAAAAAAAGTCCATCAACAGCCCCAAAACACAAAGTCTCCCTAGAATCTGGTTAAAAATGCCAGGATACTGCGCTAAAAAATCCATCAACAGCCCCCAAAACACATTGCCTCCTTAGTATCTGGTTGACTCTGCCAGAATATTATATTAAAAATATCAACAACAGTCCAAAGAACCCACTGCCAGGATACTACATTAAAAAAATCATCAACAGCCCCCAGAATACAGACCACTAATATCTGTTAGACCTTGCCAGTGTATCATATTAAAAAAGATAAGCTAGTAAATTGCCTATGTTACATTAAAAAATAATAAACTAGTAATATTGCAATAGGGAATGGATGGCAAACTGATAACAGGTTCATAGTTACTAGGTAACTCCTCCAGAGGACATTCACAGGACTGCAGTAACCACTCCCCCTACACACACACACACACACACACACACACACACACACACACACACACACACACACACACACACACAAAATCCCCTGGCTAGCATATTGGAAACACAACCCCCCCACCAGCAGGTGAAACACATCAGCAGCATAAGTGAAACACAACCCCCCCCCCACTGCTCTATCCAAAAGTACCTCTAAATTTTATCAGTTCTGTTTATTCCATTATGGAACTATGGATCAGTATAATTTCAACTACTGCTTCAGATGAGGTCTCAGCATTTGTATAAGGGAAGAATTCCTCTGTGTTATAAATCTGTAGTACTGTGAAATGCTATTCAGTATTTGCTTTACCCTGCATCGGCTTTTGTGTTGCCTTGTTATCTTACGTACCCACCAACAAAAGTACCTGCAATGCAACCTCTGCTTCCCTTAGTGTCAGCCTTTGCTTTCAAGAAATAATCCCTTGCAATTTGCAGTAGTATATATCATGCCAGGAATATCATTTACATAGTCCAAACCATGCCAAAACACAGCAAATCAAACATGAAACAATATGGTTTTTATGTTTAACATCTACATACTTGTACCGCATTATTTGCCTTCCTTTAAATACCACTGTCATTTTATCTCTTTAGAGCACTAATCAAATATTTTGGATATGCTTGAGTCTATTTTGAACTGCTTTCACAATTTTCTTTATTACTTTTCATAAAATATATATTCAACATAACTATGGCTTGCACAGATTTATGATTATTATTATAATTATTACTGAAGTTACTGTTTTTGATCTTATTGCTGCCTGATTCCATGGTCCCCCAGCCCCAGATATAGGTGTCAGTCTGCACTGCTCTGCACATAAGCTTGCATGTTTCCACAAATAACCTGGATTTGGTGGGAAAAGCATGGACCATGGGTGTTATGTCACCGTTTTTGTGCACACAAAACAGAATCCTGGTCAGAAAGGACATCCCTGTTGTTTTCACCAATATAATAAATTAATTCTATATACAGTAAAAGCTGAATATTTACAAGGCAGATATATGCTTGTGACTTAATCATTTGATGCTGTGGAAAAGAGAGCATTTATTTTTAAGTGGCATAAACTATTCTTTAAGCTCCACGTTGCTGAGTGCTGAATTATTTAAGGTAGCTTATAAGAGTTCTTTTTTCCTCTTTCTTAGGACAGTTGTACCTGAGAGACAATCACAGGCATCTTCTATACCATTTCCATATCGACCCCTGTGTTTGTCAGTACAAGCATTGATCTCTGGCATTAATGAAATTCTGCAATAATTGGTCTCTGAGCTGATACAAGGTGACAATAATGGTTGGGTTGCAAAAATGCAGAAGCTGTTTGTCCTTGTTTTTTGATTTCTAATACTACATTCATTCCTTATCCTTCATATATCAGATACAAGCCACACCGTGACACACACACACACACACACACACACACACACACACACACACACACACACACACACACACACACACACACACACACACACACAAATACAAATGAAGAAAAATAAAAGGAATGCCCATACCACATGCAAGTGTTTTGTGAAATCTCAGTGCCAGATGTGACTAGACAAGCAAAATGGAAACTGTAATGATAAGCATTAAACTGGAGTTAACCACTTAAACACAACTATTATAACTCTACCCAACTATATAAAAAATAGAAATATATATGAATAACATATATGGAGCATCAGAAGTGGACACCATGTGGCTGTCTTTCACCTCTACCCCCACATCCATCACTGCACTGGGCGACTTCTCTGACTTGCTTAGATCCCTTACAGCTGACAGGACCTCTTCCATCTCAGTGAGCGGTGGCCTTGATGCAGACTACCTCTAGTACCTCATCTTTCCTGTGCAACATCCATGGCTCTACTGTTCATGTTGTTAGTCATGTCACTAGCAATATGTCATGATAGCCTTGTATTCAGGGTTATGGCCAACCAGACCACCTGCCACCAAACATGATCACAGAAGGCCCTGTTACCTGTTGGATGTGTGAATTATGGATATGGAGAGCCAGAACTTTTACCTCGTTCTCATCATCTGAAAATGCAGATTTATGTGGCCTGGTTGGTTTACATGACATATCCCTACAGCAAAATAAAATAATGTTGTCAGACAACTCAACAGGGTTGTGTGCTTACAAACTAATTGGTGGTGGGAAGAAATCAAACAATTATGCATGTATCAACATTTAAAAAAATTTTAATAATGCTGATATGTGAATATGAACATATAACCTTTACCTGTAAAAGCCCCCATACTTCCAGCCCCATCTCAATCACAAAATCACACATCATAAGGAGAAATACTTGGCTATGTCTCAGATATAGAGCAGCATTAGCAGTGAAACAGTTTATTAAATGACATTTTAACCTCAAATAAACTTCTTCAAGTCGCACATTTGTCAACATCCCCAGGAAACATTTTTTGTATCCTACAAGTTAGCTATTATTTTAATAGCAACTTTTAAGCCTTCATTACAACAAGAACATTGCAAGGTGTAGACAGCACTTATTTCTGTAATAAAAGATTGTGCAAAACCCCATCCCCCAGCAACCACAATGGCAATAAAACTACTTCATGATGGAATAAAAGTATTTCAGCCATATTCAACTATACCTCTCAACCTCTTAACACAAGAAATCTGGACAAAACCAAATGTAATGGATGGATAAAAGGCCAAAAACAATGACATATTTTAAATATTGTTCTTATAAACTTAGAAAGGTGCTACAATAAAAGTTTGTGTGTTAGCATGCATTTTTCTGATAGATATGAATTCTGAAACTTAAATGTATGTCAGTATTTAGTGACATCAGTACTTTCTGATTTATCAGAAAGCCACAAATTCTGTGATGAACAGACCAAAAATATGAAGCCAAAATCTGGATATTCTGTGAAAAATTGGGCAGTTCAGAGGTATGTACGCAGCACCATTACCATTGAACATTTTCAGAAATGCCACTTTAACATACATAAGCTTCTCAACTTAGAAAAGTATTAACATCCTCAGAGATATGTTTCCAGAGTCCCAATAAAAACGATTATAGGTTCATTGCAATAGCAAGTGTTATGGGTCTACTTCAGAACATTGACAAACCAAAGGGCTAAATACCAAAAGACTGAAAATTCAAAATGCTGCATGCATTTTTAATGTAGGGGGCAACCCCCCCCTGCATCCCTCATGTGGGGTCTGGGCCCCCAACACCCCCTGCTAGCTATATATACCAACTTCAAGGTCACACAACAGTGGAGAGGGGGCAAATTCCATCATTCAGTATTTCAAATTTTCACTCTTTTGGGATTCAGTCTTTCATTATTTTCAGTCTTCTGAAGTAGACCCAGTGTTATCATCTTCTTCTTCTTTTGGCAGCTCCCATTAGGGGTCGCCACAGCAGATCAACTGTTTCCATTTCTTCCTGTCATCTGCATCTTGCGCTGTCACACCAACCACCTGCATGTCCTCTCTCACCACATCCATAAACCTTATCTTAGGCCTTCCTCTTTTCCTGTTACCTGGTAGCTTCATCCTTAGCATCTTTTTCCATCTGTTTTAACAGCTGATGAAATTAATGTTTTACAAAAAGGACTATCTTTTATACCCACTGCGGATAGTGACATTACTGATCTAGTTCTGGATTTAAAAATGTTGACAAGAAATGTTATGCTTAAAGTGATGTTTGGACATAATGATTTGCAAGATAATATGTTTAAGAATCCGAGCTTATTTATACCTAAGCAACATTCACTTATTAATGCATTTGAACAGACGTGCATGGATGAAATTTATAATAAATATTATGAACAAAAAAAGTAAGCAAGCTAATCTAAATGGCATAATTTAACAAAGAATGAATATAAAGCCTTATTAGATTTACAGCATAACCCTTATATTGTAATTAGACCAGCAGATAAAGGGGGTCAAATAGTGGTGTTAGACAAACATGTATATGAAGCTAAAATGATTGAAATGCTTAAGAATTCACAATTCTTTGAATGTATTAGTCAAATAGAAGTTGAACGAATGATGTTTTAAGTTAGTAGCAAGTTAAAGGAACTTGAAGTTTTAGGCCTTATGGATGAGAGTCTATTTAAATATTTTGCAATAATTAGTACCGCCATTCCCATTATTCAAGGTCAACCAAAGGTACACAAAAATAAAAATAATCCTCCTATGAGACCTATTGCAGCCGGTAGAAACTGGTGTACAGAGCCCCTGTCCATTTACTTAGAGAAGAAATTAAATCCCCTTCTCAAGATATCCAAAGTTATTCTAAAAGACACTGAACATTTTATTAGGGATCTATACTCATTGTATATGAAAGAAGGGCAGGAAATAAGGAATTGCTTGTTAGTTGCACTAGATGTAGTGCCATTATTCGCAGTCATCCCTAACGACATAGGAATTAAATATGTTATTAAAATGGTGATTGAGTCAGGTAATTATGTTACCAATGAAGTAGAATTGATACAAGCCCTACTACATTTGGTATATTAGAAAATAATATAGTTATGTCTGTAGAAAGTACCTTCTGGCAAAAGAATGGCGTAGCGATGGGTACATCATGCACCAATACTTATGCAAACATAGTAATGTCAGTATGGGAAAATGAGTATATAGAATAAAGGGCTTATAAAGATCAAGTTTTATTCTTCCGCAGATTTGTAGATGATCTTTTTTTATTATGGAAAGGTACTGTAGAACAACTAAAAGAATTTATAGTATATCTAAATACTTCCACACAATTTCTTAAATTCACTGGAGTCTATCCCCAGTATGAAGTTAATTTTTTAGATATTACAGTTATTAAAGAAGATGACAATAAAATAAGTACTAAGATGTACAGAAAGGAATGCCATATCAACAAGTTGCTGAGTAAGGATAGTATGCATCCTAATTTTATCTTTAAGAATGTAGCACAAAATCAGTTTTACAGAGCTTCCAGATTAAATGTTAAGAAGGAAGATTTTAAGCATCAGGTTAATGTTACTAGGAATGAACTAATGGAAAGAGGCTATAATGAATTTTTTATTGACAGGAATGTGAATCAAACAGAAAAACTGAGAAAATAGAGCTAAGCCATATTTATCAGAACCTCTAGAACATTTAGTGGATGCAAGAAATAGTATTAAGAATTATAAGGCTAGTGACCTAAGACTTTGTCTTAGCTATTCTAGGAACATTAAAGAATATACGAATATTATAAATAAATATTGAAACATTTTAACTACAGATGAACAAATTAAAAAAAAATTAAGTCCCATACCATAATATACATTCAAAAATAATATATCCTTAAAAAGAAGATTATGTACAAATAAGGTAATAAAAGTACCACAGGAATAGTAGGAACTGCACCATGTAAACAATGTAACTGGTGTAGCTATATAACAGCAGAAATAGAATATAAACATCCAGATATGGGGAAGACCTTCTATATGAGGGTTAATGCTGACTGTAATACGAAACATGTATCCTATTTAGCTAACTGTCAGGTATGTAATGATTTCTATGTGGGAAAAACTGATAGGCCCTTAAAAGATAGAATAAGAGAGCACATATACCACATTAGAAAAGGAAGTAATTTTAATGCCCTAGCAAAGCATGTAAAAGAAACCAATATGGAACATAACTTTAAATTTAGAGTTTTAGGGACAACTGAGAGAAAGTGGGACATTAGAAACAAGACAGAGCAGATGGAAGTAGAATGGATAGTAAGGCTCAGGGCTAATGCAGGACATAGTCTCAATTATGTGATTCCATTTAGACCAATTTTAAAGAATAGACCTTTACTAGAGAATGTATGTTTTTATTATATGTTTTTTATATATATATATTTATATAGTTCCCTATATATTTGATAGTATTTTTAGTGTTAATGTAATTTAATGTTTTTATGCAAATATACATAGATGTATTACTTTGTAAACCACTGATAAGAGTGTAATATGTGGTTAAGAACTAATTAAATGTCATGCCATTTGATATATAAAGGATGTGTTAACTAAGGTAATCATACACCTGAAGAAGCCTATGATGAAAGCACTTGTGTCTATGTGCCATTAAAGCAGTCTGCATTTGAAAAAGAAGCTGGAGCCTTGTCTTTGCTTAGTTACTTTTTGCTTTGTTATCCTCAGAGATATGTTTCCAGAGTCCCAATAAAAACGATTATAGGTTCATTGCAATAGCAAGCGTTATGGGTCTACTTCAGAACACTGACAAACCAAAGGACTGAATCCCAAAAGACTGAAAATTCAAAATACTGCACACATTTTTAATGTAGGGGGCAACCCCCCTGCAGCCCTCATGTGGGAGGCTGGGCCCCCAACACCCCCTGCTAGCTATATATACCAACTCCAAGGTCACACAACAGTGGAGAAGGGGCACATTCCATCATTCAGTATTTCAAATTTTCAGTCTTTTGGGATTCAGTCTTTCATTTTTTTCAGTCTTCTGAAGTAGACCCAGAGTTATCTTCTTCTTCTTCTTCTTCTTTCGGCTGCTCCCATTAGGGGTCGCCACAGCAGATCAACTGTTTCCATTTCTTCCTGTCATCTGCATCTTGCGCTGTCACACCAACCACCTGCATGTCCTCTCTCACCACATCCATACACCTTATCATAGGCCTTCCTCTTTTCCTGTTATCTGGCAGTTTCATCCTTAGCATCTTTTTTTCCGAATATACTCAGCATCCCTCCTCAGCACATGTCCAAACCAACGTAATCTTGCCTCTCTGGCTTTGTCTCCAAACCTTCCTACCTGGACTGACCCTCTAATATACTTATTCCTAATCCTGTCCATCCTCGTCATACCCAGTGCAAATCTTAACATCTTCAGCTATGCCACGTTAAGCTATGACTCCTGCCTTTTTGTCAGTGCCACTGTCTCCAACCCATATAACATAGCTCGTCTCACTACCCTTTTGTAGACCTTCCCTTTCTCTCTTACTGGTACTCATCTGTCACAAATCACTCCTGACACTCTTCTCCACCCACTCCATCCTGCCTGTACTCTCTTCTTCACTTCTCTTCCATATTCACCATTACTCTGAACTGTTGATCCCAAGTATTTAATCTCATCCACCCGCCACCTCTACTCCTTGCATCCTCACCATTACTCTATCCTCCCTGTCATTCACACACATGTATTCTGTCTTATTACTGCTGACATTCATTCCTCTTCTCTCTAGAGCATATCACCACCTCTCCAGGGTCTCCTCCATCTGTTCCCTACTCTCACTACAGATCACAATGTCATCTGCAAACATCATAGTCCACGGGGACTCCTGTCTGATCTCGTCTGTCAACCTGTCCATCACCATTTCAAATAAGAAAGGGCTCAGAGCTGATCCTTGATGTAATCCCACCTCCACCTTAAATGCATCCGTCACTCCCACCGCAGACCTCACCGTTGTCACACTACCCTCGTACATATCCTGTAGCACTCTTACATATATGCTTTCTCTAAATCCACAAAGACACAATGCAACTCCTTTTCACCTTCTATGTACTTCTCCATCAACAATCTCAGAGCAAACATCGCATCTGTAGTGCTCTTTCCTGGCATGAAACCATACTGCTGATCACTAATCATCACCTCCCTTCTTAACTTAGCTTCCACTACTCTTTCCCATAACTTCATGCTGTGACTGATCAGATTAATCCCTCTGTAGTTACTACAGCTCTGCACATTACCCTTATTCTTAAAAATCGGTACCAAAACATTTTTTCTCCATTCCTCAGGCATCCTCTCACTTTCCAAGATTTCATTAAACATTATAGTTAAAAACTCCACTGCCATTTCACTTAAACACCTCCATGCTTCCACAGGTATGTCATCTGGACCAACATCCTTTCTGTTCTTCATCCTCTTCATAGCTATCCTTACTTCCTCCTTGCTAATCCACTGCACTTCATGATTTGCTATCCGCACATCATCCAACCTTCTCTCCCTCTCATTCTTTTCATTCTTCAACTCCTCAAAGTACTCCTTCCAGCTGCTCAACACACTCTCCTCACTTGTGAGTACGTTTCCCTCATTATCCGTTATCACCCTTACCTGCTGCACATCTTTACTAGCTCGGTCCCTCTGTCTAGCCAATCGGTACAGGTCCTTTTCTCCGTCTTTAGTGTCCAACCTTTTATACAACTCTTCATATGCCTTATCCTTAGCCTTCACCACCTCTCTCTTTGCCATGCACCTCATCTCCTTATTCTGCTGCCTACTTTCTTCATCTCTCTGACAATCCCACTTCTTCTAAGCCAGCCTCTTCCTCTGTATACTCTCCTGTACTTCCTCATTCCACCACCAGGTCTCCTTGTTCTCCTTCCTCTGTCCAGATGTCACACCAAGCTCCTTTCTAGCAGTCTCCCTTACTAGCACTGCTGTAATTACCCAGATATTTGGTAACTCTTCACTGCCACCCAGTGCCTATCTTAACTCTTCCCTGAACATCACCTCACAATTACCCTTTTTCAATTTCCACCATTTGATCTTTGGTGCTGCCCTCACACTCATCCTCCTCTTCTTGATCACCAATGTCATACCATCCTATGCTGCCTAACTACACTTTCCCCTGCCACCACTTTACAGTCTTCAATCTCCTTCAGACTAACCCTTCTACATAAGATATAATCCACCTATGTGCATCTTCCTCCACTCTTGTATGTCACCCTATGCTCCTCCCTCTTGTTAAAATACGTATTCATCACAGCTATGTCCATCCTTTTCTCAAAATCCACTACCATCTGACCTTCTGCATTCCTTTGCTTAACACCATACCTACCCATCACTTCCTCTTCCCCTCTGTTCCCTTCACCAACATGCCCATCGAAATCTGCTCCAGTCACCAGTCTCTCACCCTTGGGTACAGTCATCACCACTTCATCCAACTCACTCCAACATTTTTCTTTCTCATCCATCACACACCCAGCTTGTGGAGCATATGCACTAACAACATTCATCATTACACCATCAATTTCCAGCTTCATAAACATCACTCTATCCGACACTCTTTTCACCTCCCAAACACTCTTAGCATACTGTTCCTTCAGGATAATGCCTATGCCATTTCTCCTCCCATCCACATCATGATAAAACAATTTGAAACTGCCTCCGATACACCTAGCCTTGCTCCCCTTCCATCTGGCCTCTTGCACACACAATATACCAACCTTCCTTCGGTCCATCATATCAGCTAGCTCTCTCCCTATGCCAGTCATACTGACAACATTGAAAGTTCTGACACTCACTATCACAGTCCTAGACTTTTCCTACCTTCAGGCATGCCTTCCCCCTCGTCTCCTCCTTCGGCCAAAAGTAGCCCAATTTCCATCAGCACCCTGTTGACCAACAGTACTGGTGGCGGTCATTGTTAACACGGGCCTCGAATGATCTGGTATGTATTTCTGTACTGTTGTCTGCATGTATGATTTGGCAAAATTTTATGCCGGATGCCCTTCCTGATGCAACCCTCCCCATTTATCCGGGCTTGGGAGCAGCACAAAGAAATCCACTGGCTTGTGCATCCCCAGTGGCTGGGTTAAGTAGACCCAGTATTATACCTTCATTAAAATAACAACTGATGAACTGTACATATCACTCATTTTGCCAGGGAAACCATATTCAAATCCTACTGTAAGCAGTAATTTTAAAGAACATAACATACCTTGACATTAATTGTAAGACAGTTCTACCAAAAGAATGTAAATGCAGGAAGTCTAAATAGTCATTCAGTAGTATGTTGGATCCTAAGTACTTGTGGAATCCAAGCAGACATCCCAAGTACAGTTGATATTTCTTAGTCCCAGGATGTGCTTATGTTGTGTACATTAACCCCTTTGGACACATGGAATATGCAAAATAGGAGTCAGCTCATTATCTTTCCTGAATTACTCAATCTGCTTGAGGTGCTGGAGGTAAACATTGCATAAGGACCTACATGATGCCATGCACATGCCCTAGCAGTACAAGACTGAGTATTCAAAATTGTAGCTAGCTAACATTAAGTGTGACTTATTGACAATAATGAATGTCTAAACAAGTCTTTCATACTTCTGCTATGGGAAGTCCACTTACGGAGGGTGAGTCATAGAGAACAGGCTTATAGAAAGGTTTTTTATTACATTTACTTACTTAAGAGATAAGCTTTATACCACATTTATTAAAATGTTGTGAGAAGATAATGGTGTCTATGAGTAAAATGTGTCTGTAAGTCATATCAAGTATACACAACTAAAACAAACAGAAATAGTCATAATTATTGCATATTGAAATACAGTCATTGCAAATGTATCTAAACTGAGTCATGTTTTTTAAAGAATGAGAAAACACACTTTTGTCTGGGAGACATTTGTTTGTATTGTGACATGCTTCAGTAGCATAGTTTCTGCAATTTCCTCATTCAGCAAGACTTCTACTGTCAAAGAACAAAGGACAAGTGTCAATGTTTATATAGCTCCCTAAATTAAATTAAAATGTTAGAATTACAAAGCTGAGTATGTGTGCTCTATTTCCTTTACATCACAATGTCAATATTGATGTGGTAAACACGTCTTTCATGATAATGCCACAGTTTAATTCTAGAGAAGTTAAAGTCTGTAGGGATCATTTATGTCAACATTTTAATGGCATAGGACCACAGAGTTGAGAAATCATCAGATTGATTTGTTTTATTTTTTTTTTGGCTTTGTCCTTTGGATGATGGTTGCCTTTGCACATTGGTGACTTTTGGCTGTGTCTATCAATGCATGGCATTTAACTTCTCAAGGCAAGAACTCAAAATTTTACTTGGCATATGTAAAGACATAGCTGTAAGTAGCACAAAACAAGTAATGCAATTTTGCTATCTAAAATTAGTCAAAGACTAAAGCAGTATGGCTAAAAAAGCATGTAAAGCATAGCAAAAATATGAAACATCACAATAAAGAAAACATTATGGATTGTTCCACATCTGTAATAAAAAGTAAATATAATGAAGACAAAAAAAACTTCACTATAACAACATTCAGTACAGCCCTAAAAATAGCTCACCACTCAAAAATACATCAGAATTCAACACTTATGTCATAGATTGTATAGCGTCCCTACCAAGGATTCCTCAACATCCAATCCCAACCCTGCCCAACAGCTACATATCACCATATCCAACCTGTGCCCACATCCTATATAAAACCACTCTTAAGCAAATTTAATTCATACTCTCCTCCAGCTGATGACCTTCCAAATGAGAACCGTGAAATAGCAGCCAATAGTATCACCTATCTAATCTCAAGCCTTGTATATAAGTCAGTCCATGAATCCCAAGTCCCCCCCCGAAAGAAAATCACACATTAGGCATCAGACAAAGGTGGAAAATCAGCATACAGCACTATCTTTAGACCTATGGCATTCTTATCCCCTTCTCCAAAATATTTGATAAATATATTTAAAAACAATTACTAAGCTATGTCTTGCAGGAAGAACTCCTACCCCCACACAACTGAAACCTTCAGTCCCTCACATTATGCTAACACTGCACTTCAAACCTTTATAAATACTGTCTCTCCTTATTTCTAGACTTTTCTAAAATCTTTGACACATTTTGTCACAACAGACTTCTACTTCAAAGTCCTCACTACGTCCATCTCAGCCCATCATTCTAGGGTTCAAAAGTTACCTTTCCAAAAGGTATCATCAGTAAAATGGCATCCATTCTCTCCCCATACCTTCCAGTCACCATAAATGTGCTACAATGCTGCATCCTTGGACCCTTCCTCTTTAACGTTCTCACAAACACCCTCTACACATCCACACAACAGGCCTCCCAAACACAATATGCAGATGACTTCACACTCATATGCACATCAGGCATGACACATATAAAAAAAAAATACTCAGGAAGCTTCTACATCCACTGAAACTTGGCTTTGTAACTCAGAATTCATTCTTAGCCCCCCCCCCCCAAGAAATAAAAAAAAAACGTTTTTCCCCAAATCCATCTCTCATGGAAAAATATTAAAATCCTCTTTTTTTAATAATACTGCCTTTGAAGTCACTTATCATAGCAAATTATTAGGGATAATATTGGATGATAATCTTAAATTTGACCTGCATATATAAAATTGCATAAAAACTTGCTAAAAACTATGGATGATGTACAGAGCCAAAAACTTTCTCACCAAAGCAACTAAAACTACACTTATCAATATTTACCTCCTCCTCTCACTAGTTTATGATGCTCCCATCCTTACTAACCTTAGGCATCAACAAAAGCAAAAACTTGAATGACGCTATAATAAAATGGATAAATTTGCAGCAAATATCCATTTCAGAATCCACCACTATACAGCACTAAATAGCCTAAATTGGTTCGAAGTACCCCTTCAACTAACATATATACAGCTTCTTACCAGCTATAAAATTATCTAGTATCCATCTGTTTCTGCATCACTAAATATTATTCTACACAACCATGTTCCTACTCAGTCATTATGATCCAGTGACCAAAAACATCTATTTCTCTACAAACCTATCAAACCTACTGGGCATGGTCTGTGCTCATACCATGTTGCTAAGACCTGGAACTGCTTACCTGTATCCATCAGGTTGATAATCTTCCTACAATCCATTAAAGCCATTCTGAAAGACTTCCTAACCAAACTCTTGATCTGTTCTTGCTCAAAATTGGGATAAACCTCTTTATACCTTACACCTCATTACTCACCCTTCTTCACTCACTTCCTTAATTCAATTAATTTCTTTCCCCTGACTTTCTATCTAAATGTGCTATAATACATTTTTTTTCTCTCATGTCATATTGCAATTCCTGTTTGTGTTATAATAACTAACCTTTAATTTCTCTAAACTAGTTAAATGTCTCTAAATATTACATCATCTTCATATAAATTGTATCTTTTCTAAGCCAATGTTTTCTTATTATGTCTAACTTGATGTAGCCATTTATACACTAGCCAATGGATTCTGAAAAGCTGGCATAGTGTTAGATGAAATTTTGCCAATATGGTGGGCGAGCGATCCATGTACGTGCTCGTCTGACATGCATGAGTGCTGTAGCACTAGTGCTGCATGTCCCCAGTCCCCGTATAATAATAAAATAAACTTAAAATAAGCGTTCTAACTAAAAGCAGTAGTCTGCCATGCAAATCACTGGCAGGCAGAAGACAACCTGGCCAGTGAGGAATGGTTGCTAAGGGGGATGCTCAGTGTGAGACATGTAACTATGCATTAGCAGGCAATCCTATGCAAATGAGGTGAAGGATAGTGAATCCCAGTTTTCCCAGGGTGTGAGGCAAGTCCCAAGAGTGTAAAAGTATAAATAGCTGGGTACAAGACTAGGATATAGGCAACATGGTGTGGGGGGTCAGGTATACTGTAAGTGGATTGGAGCCCTGTGGCTCAGGATTGCTCCTAGCTTAACACAGCAAAGCTAGGGGTGTGTCTAAACCTGCCTAGCATCCTTTACAAAGTGTATGCATGTGTGCACACCATGCATCAGGTTGTACAGGAAGAAAAAATAAGTCAAACCAGGAAATAGCAGCTCTTTGCACATTTGAACAGGGAGGCAATGGGAAGGGAAAACAGCAGTAGGAAGGTAATAAAGGAGAACTGGCTGAGCTGACAGGTGAAATGTATCAGAATCAGCTAATTACACAGGCAGCAGACCAGACCAGCCCAGAACACTACTATAAACTAAGCAGACACCTTCCCCTCTGGTTTTTCCACACTCTACACCACTGGTGTATACAAGCGGGGAAATTTTAACAAACAAACCTACAAAATGAGAAGGGCTGCAGCAGGCAACATAGAATAGCATGTGCAAGAGGCTGATGGTGGTGAGGATGTGAATGCTGCCAAACATACCACAGTGAGGAGACAGACAAGAGTGTACAGATCCAGGGTAACCTACCAGGGGCTACATGAGCTGGAGATAGCAGAGCAGTACAGGGTGGACAAAGACCTCCTACAGCAAATTGTTGAGCTGTGCCAGCCACACCTGACACACCAAACTGGCCGAGAGGAACCCATCCCAGTGGATATCAAGGTATGTGTAGGCCTAGGTATACTAGCCACAGGTACCTCTCAAAGCACAACTGGGGATATCATGGGCATCTCACAGGCATCAGCATCCAGAGTATTCCACCAGTTCCTGGATGCCATGTCAGAACATGCCAGTGAGCACGTATATTTCCTCAACACATGTGAGGTGTTGACCAGGAATATGCATCTCTTCCACCAAATAGCAGAATACCCTGGGGTAGTGGGTGCTATAGACTGCACGCACTTATGCATCAAAGCACCACCCAGTGAGCAAGGTAGGGCCTACATCAACCGCAGGGGCATCTCCTCTATCAACTGCCAGGTCATGTGTGATGCCCAGGGCATTATAATGAATGTGTGTGCTGGCTGCTCTGGAAGCTATGACGATTCACACATATGGCATCTGACGCAGCTGTCTCACAGATTTGCCAATGTGGACATTCCCTACTGTCATCTAGTGGGGGATGCTGGGTACCCGTGGCTGATGACACCCATTAGAAAACACACACACCTGAACAACAACACCATGAGGCACACGCACAGGTAAGACATATAATAGAGCAAGTGTTTGGGATGTTCAGGTCACTGTTCCGGTGTCTGGACACATCCGGTGGAGCCTTGCAGTATACACCAGCTACATGTACCCAAATCATTATGGTATGTGCGATGCTACACAATATGATCCTGCAGAAATGGCTGCAGCAGGAACAGCATGGGGCAGAGCCACACAGCCCCCACCAGTGCCAAGGCCTGTACAGACACAGAGTGACTCGGAGGAGGAACAACCTGAGCCTGCCCCAGTAGGCAGAAGGAGGCGTGCCCAGTATACCCTGACCTTGGCAAAGAGGCAATGCATAGCATATGCACTGACACAGTAGGGACCCAGGAAATGACACCTCTCTCTGACTCACACAAACAGTAAAATGGATGCCAAACATGACACTACCTATGCTCAACCATGTATAGGGAGTGTACTATGTGCATCCAACAAAGGCAGCCCCCCAGCACTATCCTCAAGTCTGTCACACCCTCAAGGTAAGTCAATCAACCTACCAATTGCCAAATGGAGTAGAATGTGTTGTTACCTGTAGCTGTGTTATGGATTTGAGCATGCAAGGGAACTGGGTGGTCGAATATTAAGGTAGCAGACAGTAGACACCCATAGTGGATCCATGACATCTGTAACACATACTGGAGTCACCATAGTAACCAGTACTACACAGGGTGACAAAACCCAATGCAGGAAATGGGCTAAGTGACATGTGTGTCCATAAGTGCCAAACATGCCAGTCACGAAGGTTCACATACCCAACAACAGTCTCATCCAGCAGGACAGGTGTAGACAAACACAAACAAATGCTGTACTATGGCATCTGAATGAGCCCTTTGGGTAACCCCTCCCCCAGACCTACACAGACAGACTACAGCAGGCCAGGCGGTTGGATGTAAGTTGTGAAGGCTAGGAAGTCAGAAACTAATATGTAGGTAATTAAAGCTAAGATCTGTAGTACACTGGTATGCCTCTAGCCAGCACAATAGGTAAGACTACAGAATGAAATGGAGTACCTGACATACCAGTACAGTCCTAGCAAATGTGTACAAGTGTCAGGTGTGCCCCCCATCCAACATACACTTATAGTAACAGTCAGGTATGCCCCCCCCACTCCTGTGTAGAACAGTAGAAACAGTCAAGTGCCCCCCCCACTATGCAGAAATGTAGCAACAGTCAATGCCAAATGACTGATGGATACCCTGCAGACACAGTATGCTACCTGTCGGTGTACAACACAAAGGTCAGAACCACAGTACAAACTACCTGGACTTGATCCACACATGCAATACAGATGGCCATACTGGGCATGCTCACACACTTAGAGGAATGAAGCCAATGTCAGTCAACAACATACTAAAAATCATACTGGGCATGCTCACACACTTGAACACATGAAGGCCATGTCTGCAAACACCAGTGGACCAGACATATCTGGCAGTCACAGTTCTTAGTGCAGACACATATCAGTATGTACCACTCCTGCCTTGAACACACAGTGGCTGGGAATACAGACATATATGTAAGGACAACACACTATAATAAGCCAAAGGTAGATGGACATAGATGTGTGGAAGAGTGCGACCATGACAAGGAGCCATCTGGGGATGTCCCACCCAGCAGCCAAAGGGCCCCAAACACATGAGGTGCAGATGTCACCCACTGCAGATACTAGCCACCAGTATCCGTCAGCATGACAGACTATGTGGTGCAAGTGCCAGCTGTGCAACATGACTGTACAAGAAAGTAGTTATCTAGTAGCTGTATACACGTACCTGTGACATATGACCCTGTGTGTGTCCGCATGTGGCATATCAACACCTACATAAATGGTTTAAGGCCCATGCACACACTGCCCTCCCCATAGCAGTATTATGACAAGCCTGCTGAGGTCATCCAATGTGAAATACACCTTTGGGAGAGTGGTAGCTCAGTCATCTTCATAGCACATCCCATAACTGCATACTGCTGTAGTGATAAACTAGTTAGGTAGGTGTTCTAAGCTCAGACTTGTCAAGTGTGTGTGTGTGTGTGTGTGTGTGTGTGTGTGTGTGTGTGTGTGTGTGTGTGTGTGTGTGTGTGTGTGTGTGTGTGTGTGTGTGTCTGACTGAGTAAAGAACAATGCTTTTTAGCTACTCACACTCCGTACAAATCATATACTCAACTTTGGCAAGGCTGCTGATGTCACTCACCTGGAAATACACCTCTGGGAAAATCTTAGCCTAATAATCTCCGTAGCACATCCTGTAACTGCATACTGGTGTGGTGTGATAAAACACTTAGATAAATGTTCTAACCCCAGACTTGCCAACTGTGAATGCGTGTCTGACTGAGTAGAGAACAATTCTTTTTAGGCTACTCGCACTCGGTACAAATCATGTACTCAACTTTGGCAAGGCTGCTGATGTCACTCACCTAGAAATACATCTCTGGGAAAGTCATAACCCATTAATCTCCATAGCGCATCCTATAACTGTGTACTGCTGTAGTGTGATGAAATAGATTGGTAGGTGTTCTAACCCCAAACATGTGAACTGTGTATGTCTGACTGAAAAGGGAGCAATGTTTTTTAGGCTGCTCACACTCCGTGCATGTCACATACTCAACTTTGGCAAGGCTGCTGATGTCACTCACCTAGAAATACACCTCTGGGGAAAGCATAGGTCAATAATCTCTGTAGCACATCCTGTAACTCTGTACTGCTATAGTGTGACAAGGTAGGTGTTCTAACCCTCTACTTTCTAACTGTGTTTATGTGTGTGCGTCTGACTGAGTAGAGAGCAATGCTTTTTAGCATACTCACTCTCCATACAAATCATATACTCACCTTTGGCAAAGCTGCTGATGTCACTCACATAGATATACACCTCTGGGAGAATCTTAACCCAATAATCTCTGTAGCGCATCCTGTAACTGCATGTTGATAAAGTGAATAGGTAGGTGTTCTAACCCCAGAGTTACAAACTGTGTTTGTGTGTGAATGAGTGTGTGTCTGATTGAGTAAAGAGCATTGCTTTTTAGGCTACGCACACTCCATACAAATCATATACTCACCTTTGGCAAGGCTGCTGATGTCACTCACCTAGAAATACACCTCTGGGAAGATAATAGCTCAGTAGCGCATCTTGTAACTGTGTACTGCTGTAGTGTGATAAAGTAATTATAACTGTGTACTGCTGTAGTGTGATACAGTAATTATATAGGTGTTTGAACCCCAGACTTGCCAACTGTGAATGTGTGTGTGCATCTGACTAAGTAGAAACCAATGCTTTTTAGGCTACTCACACTCCGTACAAATCATATACTCACTTTTGGCAAGGCTGCTGATGTCACTCACCTAGAAATACACCTCTGGGAAGATAATAGCTCAGTAATGCATCCTGTAACTATGTACTGCTGTAGTGTGATAAAGTAAATAGATAGGTGTTCGAACCCCAGACTTGTCAACTGTGAATGTGTGTGTGTATCAGACTGAGTAGAAAGCAATGCTTTTTAGGCTACTCACATTCCATACAAATCATATACTCACCTTTGGCAAAGCTGCTGATGTCACTCACCTAGAAATACACCTCTGGGACAACTCTAACCCACTAATCTTCATAGTGTGTTCTGTAACTGCATACTGCTGTAATGTGATGAAGTAGATAGGTAGGTGTTCTAACCCCAGCCTTGCCAGCTGTGTCTGTGTGTGTCTGACTAAGTAGCGAGCAATGCTTTTTAGGCAACTCACTCTCCATACAAATCATATACTCAACTTTGGCAAGGCTGCTGATGTCACCCACCTAGAAATACACCTGTGGGAAGGTTGTAGCTCAGTAATCTCTGTAGTATGTCCTGTAACTGTGTACTGCTGCAGTGTGATTTAGAAAGGTGGTAGGGTTTCATCTCCATCCATGGCAGTTCTGGATGTTTTGTGTGTGTTTCAATGTCTGTGTATGGAGCATAGGTTCATAGGTTGGTACTAGGCTATCAGCCCTAGGGCCTATACAAGCCTAGCCATAACAATTCCCTGGCTATTTCTTCCCACACTATTTACTTCCCTGGATCCCTTTCTAGCAGGGCAACTGGCATGATCCCCAGGGTGAATTTCCTTTCTCCCATCCAATCAACAAGGTTTCTTTTGAAGAGGGCCAAAGAGGCAATTTGCTTGACATGTATAAGCAGTCTTTTCCAGAATCTGGGGAGTCTCTGGGTCAGGAACCTATCCCTCCAGCATGTTTTGTTTATTGTGATGACAAGGTTCAGATCCCTGTAGCGTGTGGCTCTGAGGGATTGGGATTTCTTTAAGTGTAGCATGTCCAACAGCTCTGGGTTTGACATGGCCTTGTATGTTAAGCAGAGATGGCCTCTGAGCAGACGATATGCGACAGAGTATAGCTGGATTTTTAAGGCGGTCAGCGTAGGGCATCTGCTTTAGGCCTGTGATCCTTTTAGTGAGGTATTTCTGCGGCCTTTCCAGTTTGCAGATGTCTTGAGAGGTACATACCAAATGGGGCGTTGTGCTGTAATGGGTCTAATGAGGGATTAGTACAGTGAGACAATGACCTCCTTTTTTCTGGATGAAAAGCCCTTAGTGATGAGGTGGGACACATATAAGGATTTCCTGACTGTTGTGGCAATGTGGTTATCGAAGGTGAGACCACTGTCCATCTGTGTCCCTAAGTCTCTTATCACACTTTTGGTGTTTAGTGTACTGTCACCTATGTGGTAATTCATGGGTACATGTTTTTTCCTAAATGGGATAACTATACATTTCTTGGCATTGAGCTTGAGACCATGGCTCTGGCACCAAGCATCTGTTTCTGTAAGGCCCTTTTGTAGAGTATCCACATAATTTGGGGATTCAATAATGGCTCCCAGTTTGCAGTCATCGGTGACTTTGTTAACCAGAGTCCCTTAGTGTTAGCCTGTACTTCAGAGAAGTAGATGCCAAACAAGAGCGGTCACAGGACTGAACCCTGAGGTACTCCACTTGTCACTTGTCTGGAGCTGGATTTGGAGTCGGTTACTTTTACAGTGTGGGTTCTGTCAGTAAGCCAGTTGGCAACCCATTGGGTGATGTAGGGATTAATGCCCACCTTAGTAAGTTTATCTATGATCCCAGAGTGGGGGAGGGTGTCAAAGCCCTTGGCGAGGTCGAGATAGGCTGTGTGAACCACCTTACCCTTGTCCATGGCTCTGGAGACTGATTCGCAAAAGTCAATCAGGTTCAGGAGACAAGATCGGCCCATCACAAACCCAAACTGGGTGAGGTCCAGTGTTTGAAGGTTGCCAATGTCTTTGTTTATAAGTTCCATGATAATACGCTCCATGGCCTTACAGATAAGACTTGTCAGACTGATGGGATGGTAGTTTCCGGGATCTAAGGTGGATCCCCCCTTCTGGAGTGGGATAACTGTAGCTCTGCACCACTCAGTGGGCACGTAACCTGAGGTGAGGCTATGATTAAACATGACAGGTGAGGTGTCAGTTCATATTGTAGTTCTTGTACTACACAGCCTGGGATATCATCTGGTCCCATGGATGCTGTATTCTTAGCTTTGGAGAGTGTGTTTTTTAACTGTGTGGCCATTATTACCAGAATTTGGCAATCTTCCAGTATTGAGATGGGCCGTTTAGGGGGTGAAGTTGGCACTGAATCGATCTGCCAGGATATTGGCAATATCCTTGGGATCAGTATATTTAATGCCATTCTGTTTTAGCTCAGAGCAGATCTGAGCATTGCCATTTAGATTCTTGACATAGTTATAGAATGCCTTGTGGTTGTCTTTGGAATCTTTGGCAATTTTATGCAATGCTTTGGCATTGCATTATAGGTTACTCACTCGCAGTACATTACAAATGCCCTACTTTGGCAATCCTGCTGATGTCAGTCATTGTGAAATACACCTTTGGGGAAGGGTTTCACTAGTAATCCCTGTGGTGCGTCCTTTAACAGCTACAGGCTGTAGTGTGCTATAGACCTTCGTCAGGGGTTCTATACTCACACATGTCAGTTGTGGATGTTTTGTATGTGTCTCTCACTGTCTGTGTAGGGAGCAATGCATTTTAGGCTAGTTACTCAGTACAGTTGGCATGCCCTAGTTTGGTAATCCTGCTGATGTCATTCATTGTGAAATACACCTGTGGGGAAGAAGTACTTCAGTAACGTTCATGGCGTGTACTATAACTGTGTAGTGCTGTAGTGTAGTAAATTAGTTAGGTAGGGATTCTACTCCCAGACATAACAGGTGTGTGTGTGTGCTTTTGGAACTCATATCCTGTACAGAGGTGGGTGTGAGTGTGGGCAATGTGAAGGGGGTGTTGCTTATTTCTTTTATGGTGTACCTACTATATATCACAATGTCAACCATACAGGAATAACAGATGTAAATTAGCCGAGAGGCTGGGGTGCAAAGCCATACCCATACATGTGACATCAAGGCCAGCCAATCACAGTTATCAACCCCACTGTGCCTTCACATGTAACTTACAACGGACATACTATGCCTGACAACATGCCCTGTATGGACAGATGACACTGATATCAGGGAATGCTGTTAGCATGCTATCACTGTAGGTGCAGGGTAAACCTGATGCCCATTACTAGTTCCTGCCACAACTGGGCAAGACTGGCACAGCTGATGATAATCTGTGCTCACAACATGGGCCAGACACCCCAGGTACAGTAGCACATGTCACTGCACATGCATGTGGGAGGTGTTCACATCCCAGACACCATCCATGTCATGGACTAAGGAACACATACATGGCAAATGATGCACAGAATTGGCCACACACAATAGTCACCCAGGTGACTGGATGGGGGATGCAATACCCACTTGTGTGGGCAAATGCAGAAACTACAGGCCTGAGCTACAATTCAGACCATTATCATGTGGCCTGATGCCAAGGTATACTCATCGCCTACCCTTGTACAGCCTGCTGGAACAGTTCACCACCACACATCCATTCAGTGTTCATGTGTGTGTGTTGTATGGTGCATATGTCCACATCCGCACTCACTACACCCCCCCAGGGCATACTAAAGCATGCTGTCTGATGTCTGACACCTCCTCATACCCCTTGCCCATACGACCTCTGTATGACCCGTGTGCTGCATGTGATACCTGCACATTGATGTGTTGTGGCAATCTCACTACTAATGACTTGCACTCCTGGCCCTGCCAAGTGTGTCAATGTGTGTGCGTCCCTGTGTGAGTGTGCCTGTTTTGACGCTGGCACCTGTTCATGCAGACAGGCACGTGTACATCACCTACTGTATATCTACCGTATCCCTGTTGCAGATGTCATTCGCCATCACATATATGTTCTGAGTGCTCTTCAGCAGGTAACCCATGTGGTGCATCGAATAATTGCATCAAGCTGTGATAGCACTACATAACTGTCAGGGGTTTGATACCCTGTGCTGGTAGGTGTGTGACACAAACATGCTTCAGTTTTACTCTCCCACCCCTCCCTGACATGTATTTGTCTCTGTCTGCCTCCAACCACACCCTCTCGGGTGGATGTGGAGGCCCACACCTGCTTTGCTTAGGCAGCAGCATGTGTATTTTAAGTGATGCTTATGATCGGCTGATGGCCTCTGCACAAATTGCATCCCTCGCCTAGCTGATTGAATGTGGAACAGCTGTGGTAACATTCCCATAGCCAAATGCATGGAAACACACTCCAGTACCTAGGAACATCATGGTGGTGTTGGCCCTTTTCAGTCACTGTGAGCAGGAACTAGATCTGTTGTTTGGGAAACAGCATCTCAGATGGATTAGGGATTTACTTCTAACAACATACACTGTGGAAAGAGGGCAACGAACAGGAGGGGGATGTGCCTGACCTGACTACAGACTGTAAATGCTGTTATACTGCATTTGGAGTAATGTTGGTTTAACAGTGTTTGTCTGAATATGCCTGTCATACATGTCGCAATACCTGCCATGTCAGTGCCATGTATATGAGGAATCCCCATCTGCAGGATCATCTGCAGACTGGGCAGTGTTGTGTGTTTGGTTTCATGTGTTAGCCACGGTGCATCTATCTGTGGAATGCAGAAGGCAGTGTGAGGAATGCAGTATGTAGATGATGAAGGCCGTGACAGTTACTGACTTCATATCCCTCATAGGACATATGTTGCAACAAACCCCATTACAATGGTAAATTTATTTATTTTATTTTTATTTTACATTTGTTAACCGGGCTAGTCTAACTGGATATATTTCCATTTTCAGCAGAGGCCCGGGGAGAAAAGCTCCACATAGACATAAAACAATTTCATAGGATGCAAAAAAGAGCAGAATAAAAAATAAGGAGGGAATAAACAGTATATGGAATTATATTATAAGATTAAAAATTGCCCACAAAATTCACACCTGCACAACAAATGCACACAACATTCTAGAAATAAAAATGCACAACTTATTTAGCATTATTTAACATTTTAAGAAAGTAAAAGAAAGAAAAGACATTAAAAGACAATGGAGAAGTAGATTAGTTACTTAAATAAACTCCCAGCAGTCAGAGTATTGCAATCTGGAGGAGAAGGGTAGTAGAGTGGTAAGTCTTATATAGTGGAGAAATAGAATAGAAGGTAGCAGGAGTAGAAGAGATGGAGGAGAAGTGGAATTGTGGAATATATGGTATCAGTCTGGGTTAAGGCAGGGACATAGCCAGTGATTTCTAAGGTAAATTCTAAGCTTTTGTTTGAAAAGGACAGGAGATGGAATAGAAGTCAGTTCAGTGGGGAGTTGATTCCAGTACTTACCAATGGTGTTGGAGAAAAGGGAGTCACCAGCAAGGTTATTGGATTTAGTTAAAGTTACTAGGAGTTTGCTAGAGGAGTGAAGAGAATTCAGGTTAGAATAAGGGGTAAAGAGATTAGAAAGTACAGGAGTGTTATTAGGCAGATAAAAAAGCTCTTTGGACAATGGTAAGTTGGGAAAGAAGCAACATGTTTTTTAATTCAAGCCAGTGAAGTTGTTGTAGGTTCAGGCAGTGGTGAGTTCTGAATTGATTACCAGTAACAAATCTTGCTATACTATTGTAGGTGTTAGTTAGTTTAGAGAGATTATTTTTCTTCAGGTTAGTATAAATTGGTGAGGCATAGAGGAGAGTGGAAATGAGATGAGAATGTGCCAAAGTAGCTTTGGCTGTTGGGGTTAAGAATTTTTTAATTCTGTAGAGGGAGCCCAGTTTTCTATTTACAGTTTTAATGGTATTGTTTATGTGATAATCAAAGGTAAGATTGTCGTCGATCACCACACCTAACAGTTTGGTAGAAGAGTCGGCTGATATGAGGGTGTTGTTAATAGATGAGATAGAGAAGTCTAATGGGGGGATCTAGTAGTGGGTTTGAAAAGGAGGAGTTTCGTTTTTTTGGCATTTAAAACTAGGCAGAGTTTTAAGAACCATGCTTCAACAGTATGGAATACATTTTGAGTAATAGTTTGAAGCTCTGGGATGGTTTTAGCAGAGCAAATGAGTGTAGAGTCATCTGCATATTTTATGCAAGTAGCTTGGGGAATAGCAACTTGTAAGTCATTTATGAAAAGGGAGAATAGAAGGGGTCCGAGAATAGAGCCTTGTGGGACACCAAGAGAGATAGGGAGCAGACAGGAGAGTTTGTTCTCCCAGAGGACAGCCTGTTTCCTGTTAGTAAGATAGGAAGTGAACCACTGGATGGCGTTTGGGTTTAAAGCAAGAGATTCCAGGATTTTTAGGAGGAGGGGGTGATTGACCATGTCAAAAGCTTTTGATAGGTCAATAAAGAGTGCTGAAGATAGGATATTATTATTGCGGTTTTGTTAATGAAGTCAGTAAAGGAAAGGAGAGCAGTGGTAGTACTGTGAAAAGGCCTGAAACCATGTTGACAGTGAGATAGAATGTTGTATTAGTTAAGTGATTCATTAATTGGTGGTGAATACATTTTTCCATGATTTTTGCTAGTGGAGACAGGAGGGCAATGGGTCTGTAATTAGAATAATCTGTGGAGTTTCCTCCTTTATGTAAGGGTATAATATGTGAGATTTTCCAGATATCAGGGATAGTTCCTTCTTTAATGGTTCTGTTTATAAGAATAGATATGGGATAGGCTATTTCTGTGGCTGCTTTTTGAAGGAATTCAGATGGAAGTTGGTCAGCTGATGGGGTACATGGTTTAAGCTTTTGAATACATTTTTGGATAAAGGTGGTGGAGATGGGCTGTATTATGAAGGTTGGTAGATTAGAAGAGGCAAGTTGAGGAACGTTAGAGTTGTCCGTAGAAAGGTGAGAGGCTAATGAGTTGATAGTATCAGTAAAAAAGGAGTTGAAAGCATTGGCAGTTTCATGGGAAGAATTTTTGTCTGACCCCAAGGGGGAGGGAGTGGTAGTCTGTCCAGGGTGAAGAAGTTTGTTCAAAGTTGCCCAGAATTTTTGGGGATTGTTGTAATTAGATTGCTGGAGGTTGCTATAGTAGTTTTTTTTATCAGAAAGAATAGCTTTTTTGGTACTATTTCTTAGGTGTCTGATGGTTTGATGATCTGAGGGTGATTTACTAGTTCTCTATTTTAGCCAGAGTTTGTTTCTGAGTAATATTTTCTGTCTTGTTTCCTTAGATAGCCGGGGGGCTGGTTTAGCTTTTATTCTGATAGTTCTTTTTGGAGCATGGTTATCTAAGATTGTTAAGAATTTGGTGTTAAAATATTGAACAGCTTCGTCAAGGGGAAGAGTTTTTAGAGGGTTCCAGTTACAGGCATTTAGTTCAGATTTAAATAGAGTAGGGTTGAAATGTTTATTACTGCGCAAGGTCCTATAGGTAGGGGCATTTGTAGTGACATACTTCTGCCTTATGATATAGGTTAAGTTATGGTCACTCATGTCATCATATAAATATATCCACAACCAATGTGAACACAGCCACATCCATTGCCACATTGTGGACATGTAAATATATGTGGTTATCACTGCAACATGTCTATACTGGCCCGGTGTATGTGCTGTCAGCCACACCTCTGTCAGCCTCTGTACATATGGCATGCATGAAGTGGTACATATGTGCTGTACACCATAAACAGTGTCATAATATCTGATAACAAGCCAGTGATATATCAGATTGCTACACATGTCATGTACAGCAGGGGTTATATTTCATGACATAACCTGGATATTCTGTGGATGTTTGCACAGTACAGAGGTCTGTGTAGTGATGGTGAATGTCGGCAATAGTTAATAAGTACATTAGCCTGTGTACAGACTGTGGTAGATGTCATTGTTCTAGCTCCCTTTCTATCTGATGCTACATGCTACCCCACTGTATGGTACCGTTTTGCCATACAGGTTTGTAGGGCCATACACACACATGTACCATACCACAGACAGCCATCAGACCAAACTGTGTAGCAGCCTAGTATATGTAGGGTCATTCTGTGAGTGGCGCATATGAGGATGGTGTAGAACAGATAGTCCATATACTGTAATAATATGCTAGCTTATCATATGTGGATGTGGCTGTGTTCACATTGGTTGTGGATATGCACTTTCACATAGGTGTATCTTACCCTGTACTGTGACATGGCTGTTGAGCCTGCTATATATGCAGGTACGTGGGCATTCCTAAATACGAGATGTAGGCCAGTGTTGAGACAGTTTGCCTGTAGCCTGCACAGTGCATTGTTACATGCCTAGCAGCCTAGTGTACTTACCCAGTGAGATGTCATGTGCAGATACTTGCCAGATGTACTGCTGCCAGGCCTCCCCTAAAAGCCATGCATGTCAGACAGAGAAGTGGGATGCTGTACATATGTATGTTAATATCTAGTGGGTAGTATGTGTCCATGGCACCTCTGTACTATCAGTCATTATGTGTCAGGCCAGACAGGAGTGTGTGAATCCAAAATCTATGGTGGCAAATGTATACAAGTTGTTATGTGTTATACCCATCTAGATGGCTGTCTACATCCATATTGTCAGGCCTGGTACACATGTTGAACACTAATAGATTATGTGTATACCTCTGGACTGTACAGGGGGTGCCTAAAGTTCCAAATATATTGGCCAATATCTCTGCTGTACTCCACAGGGGCATTACATGCTGGTGGCTGTACTTTACAATGATTTCCTTAGTATGTCTGTCAGTAGCTAATGGCATACATATTTATGAGCAGATGTCACCTTACACACACACCATGTCTGTGAAGACAATCCCAATGACATTAGCAAAAGTCTAGTAATATACCTGCTATACATACCTGACATCCCCTTGCACTATGACTTTGGGACTATAGGGGCTGGGTTAGGGCTACACTCCATGTCCAGGACATATGGTGGAAATATATGTACATATACTTATCCAGATTGCCGTATATATTTATTTACAGATGTGTACTACTTACGCTTACCACCGTCTTGGCAACCACCCACTATAAGTCCCTACAGCATGTTGGCGTGGTCCCTTTACATTTCTTGTGTGATGGACATCCTTCCTGTGTGTGGGCATCAGTGTTACAGACAGCAGGTAGCAATACCTCTTATAGGAGAATCTGCACACTCAGAGTGGCCAAATATTTATGGGGGGATCAGGAACTACAGACAGAGTGTGAGTAGAGTTGTATTATGCTGGTGTTACAGGGTGTATGTGTGTGTATGTGTGTACATACTAGTCTACCTTGGAATGCAGTCTGTCTGCATAGCTCAGTACTGTGGGCCTATCCTCTTGCTGGACAGAGGCATGCTTATCATGTAATGCCCATCCGCCACACAGGTCCTGTGTCAGATATTACACTTACAGTATGTGTGTTGTGTGCTATCAGTACATGGCTATATCCATTTCTGTTTCTGTCCTCAATTCCCTGACTAAGGGTATGTTTCAGACTATCCTGTAACACCAACACATTGCTTAGTGTATGGCAACAGTGTTCCACATATGTGCCTGTGTGCCAGCCTCTGTCCTCCACCTACATACCAAGCTTTGCAAATATGTCATGCTGTTGGGGTTGTTCTGTAGTGGGCTGTGAGTATATCACACTGCCATTGCTGCCATTAGTCCACTGCTGTTGTATCCCCACACATACAGTGGGGCTGGGGCCATATATGTGTGGGCACCACCTACACAATACATGTGTGCCCTTATGCACTGCAGAGGCCAGTGTATTTAACAGTGGTATATGGGCCTGTATTATTGAATCTAGGTGGGGAGCACCATAAATGACCTAGGCAGTTACAAAATGTGGGGGTATCAGGGGTGAGCTGCCACAAGGTATAGTACCGTATACTTCACTTATATTGATATTACTTACATAAACTGGGGTACTGCAAGCCTACTGCCTCCTACCATACAGACTGTTCTGTTTGTCGGTGTGGTCGTGATGGTGTCAGTTATGCCTTGCTATGTACCAGTTACAACCCATTTGATCACAAAATGTCTTTACCTGCTACTGAGTTTGTACAGAGTGAAGACAGAGGCTGCTGAACTACACACCTGCAGTACATACTGTTGATTGTTTGGTATCCTGTGGCCCAGTCTGTCTTCACTAGTGTACAAACTGAAGGGCTTGGTCTGGAAAGCAACAGTTGTGAACCCTTCCAAACTACTGTACTGGTGTAACTGTTTCACAGTTGCAGTACTCTGTTTATATGGTTGTCAGTATCTGAACAGCTATATGACATGGCATATAGAACTGTTATAGTACACACTTAAAGGATTCCCATATCTGCAAACCTGAGTGTGGTGTCTTTCCTATGACCTTTCTATGGGTATATGTTGCAGGCAATGAGTGACATTTGTATGTGTGGCCCATGCAGTGTCCATTTGTTCAGGTGTTAACTGTAGGCATAATGGCTGTTCCATACCGTCTACATATCTATCTTACTGTACATTTATCTGCATGTGTATGTGTAGTCACATGTATGTATATATATATATATATATATATATATATATATATATATATATATATATATATATATATATATATATAGTTCCCTATCAGAAGCCTGAAACACTATAAGCCTGAAAATTAAAATCCTGAAACCAAAAGCCTGAAAATTCAAAATCCCGAAAACCCAAAATCCTGAAACTCAAAATCCTGAAAACACAAATAATGCTAATATGTCACTATAAAGACACTAATATCTACCAACTGACCCTGACCCTAACCCTAACCCTAAGGTCCGTCACTATCGCACACTCACCTGACCCACGCCCTAACCCTAACACACTTAAACCGCCCCTAACCCCAATATTTGTCACTATTGCATACATGCCTAACCTGCGCCCTAACCCTAACTCACTTAAACCGCCCCTAACCCTAACATAAAACCAACAAGACACTTACCTGAACCAGCATGACCTAACACCACAGGGCTAACAATAGCAAAGCCACAATGACGTCAGTATGTCCATTTTGTGTTTTCAGGATTTTGAGTTTCAGGATTTTGGGTTTTCGGGATTTTGAATTTTCAGGCTTTTGGTTTCAGGATTTTGATTTTCAGGCTTATAGTGTTTCAGGCTTCTGATAGGGAACTATATATATATATATATATATATATATATATATATATATATATATATCTGTATCTGCATATCTGTGTCTGCGTTTCTGTATCCTGGGGATGTTGATGGCTTCCACATATTACATGTCCTATGGGAGGCAGACTGTAATCGGTATTGTATTGCAAGGTGCACGTGTTTGGCTGTGGGGTAGATGCCTATTCGTACAAGACGTATAGTGTGTGGGGCCTCTCACTCCATTAACGGTGCATGCGGACATATGTGTATTTGTTAATCTGCCATTACTATCTGCAGATGCATGGCCATATATACCTATATAGATATATATATCTGCTAACATATTTATAACTATGTCCGTATATACCTACATAGGTATATATCGAAAGTACACATTTGTAATGTGCTGTGTATATGTACACACATATATCTGACGATTTAGGCATAGGCATGTACATATGTGCATATATAGTGATATATATGTATATAGAGTTAGTAAAACTATATATATATATATATATATATATATATATATATATATATATATACATATATAGATATGTTGTATCTGTTTAGATTTTAAGATAGTTACACACACAGACATCTAGGTGTTTGGTCCATTCTCTTTACTGTTGCATGACAGGACTGGATGATATGTGTCTGAGAACATTGCATTTCTGTGTCTCTGTCATGGCTTAGTGGTACATCACCTTGTGCAGGGTCCTTGGTTTGAGCCTTGCAAGAGCTGTTTATTTTGTTGCTGGGCAGAACACGGCCCGTTGGATACAGAGTGATTATGGCACTTTTAAGCAGTTGTAAGTGGGTTTGCACAGGTTTGCGCGAAAGCAAGCAATGCTAACCTCCGCTTATGTTTTCTCACACTCAGCTTCGGGATTGCTCAACCTGTGTAGGCATAGCTTACCCGTGCGCAAACCCGCTTACTGCTGCTTAAATGTGCTTACTGCCACTTACCCCTGTGATAATTTCTTTAAAAGAAAAGAAAAAGAGGTTGATAGGAAAGTGGTGAAATAAGGGGCACAAAGAGGGTAAGACAGTATGGAAAATAGCTAGGCATGTGCAGGAAAAGTATAGGAAAGGTCCATACTGCCCATTTCTTCTATAGCAACAGCTGTGCATATACACTGGATTTGGAGGTAAATTTGGACCCTCAAACCCCTGGGAGAGGGGTGAGGACAACATATATTCATTGTGATGCCAATTAGACTGGATTACATGTGTCCAGTGGACACGTGTGCTAAATGAACAGCTATGTATGGGGTGAGATTTTTTTGTGGGAACAGATTGTCCTTTGTTTCTTTTTCAGGTGAGAGTGGGATGTTGGGGAGGGGAAGTAGGTATATTTGGGAAGGTAGGTTGGGTAGGTTAACAGACCAGACAAATAAGATGTATACAGGGGTGGTATATGACACATGTGGGGGGTAAACACCTTGGATGGGGAAGGGTGTTTGGAAGTCCCAAGCCCATGAGCCCCCAACTGGAAACAGTGGGACTGAGGTCCCCACCCATGGGCAGTCACCACTGCACCTTCACGGCCCCAAAGGGGGTTGTGCTGGGGGCTGTGTAGGAGGGGCAGGCTCACCCTCTAATTGCACCACTTGGCCTTCAAGTTGGCGTAGCCGGTCTCGAAACTCCAGATTGAGCTCCTTATGCACCACAGCCCAGACATGTTGACGGGTGACAGGTTCCCCTCCATGCCCGCTCCGAGGGGGGGCGAGCCCCATCTCCTGCAGCGGTTCCACCCAAAGGTGGCACAGGACCCACAGAGGAGGAAATCCCAGGCTGGGCCCTAGATGTGCTGGTGCCTGGTGCCATGGCCAGCTGAGGTGGTACAGGTGGGTCCTCTGGGACCAGCCTCCCCATATGAGCTATGTTGTAGTAGTTTTATGACAGATATGGGTTAGTAACAGTCAACAGCATTCAGGATTAGTTATAACAGCATGCATAGGTATTCCCATTAACCCAAAACACCAGATTTAATATAGTTGCACAGCAAGCAGAACACATGCATATATGGAACAACAGTGTCCATTACAGGAGCATGCAGGTTTCATTGATGGCAACGGGCCACCAATATGGGTGTATTTTAACATGCCACATGCATAGAAACAGATGTGAATATTTATAAACGATTAAGACATATGTCCCAACAAATGTTTGGGGTGTACACATACCAGTTAAGGAGTGTCATTGAGTTATTATGCACATATGATAGGGGTGAGAGAGAGAGTTCAATTAACAACTAATATATCCTTGTAGTTTCACAATATTCTTAGTCACTGCAGTGATCTTTCCCTTACATGTATTATTACACTACCCGATGGCCTTATATTGTACACTGGTATGTTTATAGATTATTATATACATGACCTGTGTCTTACATACAGGCGTGACAGGATGCAGGTGTTAATGAAACATATGTTTAGAATTGCTGTCATACACTTTGGGTGAGGTGCTAGAATGACAGGTCTGTTTTCATATACATTCTATGACTATGTATAAGTTTGACTATCAGTTATATGTCATTGATGGCTGCCTAGATTTCTTGGATAATCACACTGAGTTTTCCGGGGAACAGGGTACCAGGCTGGTGATATGGGACATTTATCTGGACGTGCTGGACAGATTGGAACAGTTGTGGAATATGGATATGCATACAACCTTCAATTTGAACATTCTAGCACATTCTGTACAGTTTGGTGTAAATATGCATACAGCTTTCTATCTGAACATTGTTACAAAATCTGTACAATTGTGGGGTATGGTTATGCATTCAACTTAGTAGCACTCTCAGGATTCAAACCCCTGCTGTGTGTGACAAAAATTATAGCTAATATCACAGTACACTGTGCTATCATGGAATTGATGCAAAGCTTTCTACAGTTTTCTATATAGGTCTCCCTCACTTGTACAATATGACTGACCTCCTGGCACTTCCAACATTGTTATGCAGGACTTCATACACATTTTATCTGCATACCACAGTGTGGGTGACACTGCTTAAACTACAACAGTACTATCTATAGTATGCAATAGTTTGCCAACATATGACAGAAGAGTAACCAGAAGCACTCCAGGGGTTATACCTTTATTCACAGACTATTACATATTTATTTCTACTGGTACAACACTTTCTGAGGCTCTTATATTTATGTTTTATGACAGTACATGCAGACTAATTACTAACCTGCCTCACGATGCAGCCTTTGCAACCTAGCATTATGGGCTTGCTGGTTCGCAGCCCTGTCATCTGCAGCTGTCAGAGGAATTCAGTGATATTTAGCCATACCTATCCATAGTATACTCAAGCTAGGCAATTCTTAACTACTTAGAGGAATGAGTACTTACTCAGTACTGGGGCATTAGCCATCTGCCGAGACTCCTGGATCCACTGTTCCAGTACAACTCCCCTCCACCTCTTCAGGTCAGCATGGTGGTGCCTGACCTGCTCACCAGTCCAGGGGATACCTGTGGCACTGGTGAGGTCACAGGCGAGACTGTCCCAGGCCTCCGTTTTATACTGCGGGCCCTGATACTGGCCCTGCAGTAGTCTCTCCTCATGGTGTTTTACCAGGAGCCATACCATGAGTTTTAACTCCTGGATGCCGCAGTGCTGCGCTCTAAAGCAAGTGCCTTCACCCACACCAGCCATTCTGCCTACAGTAAAAAGCTGCAACCAGTTGTGAAACATATTCCTGCTTGTGTGGTTTAAATACGGCCAATTACTTGCACATGTCCATGATTGGCCAGGTTTGAAAAGGCTAAGCTATGGGCACACCTGTTTACCTACAATTGGCAGTGCATAAAGGGGTATACCGCTAAGCAGATTGTATTGGCTCGCCTACACATTGCTTAATCTTACTAAGTTGAGCTGTGCTGCGGTTAGCGGTGCTTAATGGTTAATTTGCACTATATTTGTCTTTTGGCAGTGATTTATTCTTCATTACAGGTTATATATGTGTCTGGTATCTGTGATTCATGTGTACATACACTGTATAGGGACCTGGGGACTTCTACACTTTAGTACAATAACACCTCGCATCTATGCTTACTGCAGTACTCCAGTTCAAATATTTATGTTATGTAGCAGGTTATACCACTTCACACTGTGCATATCTTCAGTTCACATGTTTGGTTTGATTTTTCTGTGGTGAGGATTAGTTTGCGGATACCTCATTCATCTGTATTGCTATCATGGCTTAGTGGTTGATTATTGTGACTACAGTGTACAGGGTTCTGAGTTTGAGCCTTGTAGAGGCAGCTTGTTTTGTTGCTGTGCAGAACATGGGCCATTGGATACAGAGTGATTAAGGCACTTTAAAGCAGTTTTGTGTGGGTTTGCTCAACGGTAAGCACTGCTAACCTCCGGTTACAGTTTCTTAAACTACTTGGCTTCTACTTTACTTAATCGGTGTAGGCAATGCTTACTGCCGCTCACACAGCCATACTTCCGCTTACTGACGCATACCACTGTGCTACTTTATGTACATGTCGGTATTATACATGCTTACATCATGTGTACATGTCAGGTATGACTGTTCACGAAGGTCAGGGTAAGGTTAAGTGGAATTCCAGTTTAGCATTTCTGATTAGGCTACACTCAGGTATTCAGGTTAGGTTTATGCCATACCTGTGTTGTAGATAAGATGTGAATAGTGGAAGTGTAGGCAGGTAGGTGGAGGGGGGGCATTTTAACTGCATAGTAGGCCGTTTGACTGATTGGTGGAATAGCAGTATTGCAGGTTGCAGAGTGTTGGGATATGTATGTAAGGCAGGACAGGAGATGTCAGTGTCAGTAGTTGGTGTAGGGGTCTGGAGTGTTGGGGGGTGGCGGACGTCACCAGGTGGTGATCCAAGTGTGCTTGGGTTTTCCCTTCATGTGTTATTCATGTGTTATTTACATGTGTAGTCTGGGATGGCTGTGGTAATACACCTGGGTCATGGGTTCCAGATTCTGCCAATATAGTTGTGTGGAGGGTGTCACCTACTTGTGACTGTGAACATTACTACGAATGCAACAGGGGTCGATAGGTAGGTGGTGTTATTGGGCCACACAGAGGGGCTGATAGTGGGGGCATGTCCAGAGATGTGCAGGACAGCTGATGGAAATGTCCACAGCTGGCCATTTCTTGTACAGCAACAGCTGTGTATATACCCTGTATTTGGGGGTAGGTCTGGACTATAACACCCCTAGGTGGGAGTGAGGACAGCAACATAGCTCTCAACTGATCAGAGACAAATCTCAACAGAATCAGGGACAAATCCTCAAATAATCAGGGACAATCAGGGACATTTTTTTAAATATTTGTACTATTAACCTGAAACATTTGCAGAATAAGAGAATGTGGATTAATATAGGTTTTCTGACATACAATGTCTATAACTCTGAATTACTATCGTTATTTAAGGGCAATTCAACACCTTTTCTTCAGCAGTCACCAGTTTTAAGAGGGATTAAGAGGGACAGACCTAAAATCTGAGTGTATATGAGGGATGTCTCTGAAGATCAGGGACAGTTGAGAGGTCTGGACAGCAATTAAACCTTGTGATGCCAATTAGTTTGGCTTACATGCCTACAGTGGGGTGTTGCGACCAAGTGTTCTTTGGTGTCATTTAGTGGGTTTACAACAACACATCTGGTTATACCATCCTTTGCCATGTAAACTAGACTTTGCTGCAGTGGGACTCGTACCAGGCGTGGCTGCTTGTTAGGCATCGGCTCTGCCCAATGCACACTATTGCTTACATCCTTGGGGTGGTCCACATAGAACCACTCCCACCAATTGCACAGCTAGGCCCATAATTTCATACCCTTAGTTCCCAGACAACACATCCTCTTCGGCACTCTTCCTTACTCTGGGTGCAGGTCAGGTCTGGCCACACCAGTACACACTACCCACCCCCCACTTCTCGTGACCCATCACGTATGTTGTCTAGCCCCATGGATTATCATGCTTCCCCAACCATGTTGTCCGAGAACATGCATGCTCTGCCACTGGACATCTGTATAATGACTGGAAACCCGAAAATCACAGAATTTTTGGGTTGTCCCACAAGGGGCATTCTTGTCTTTGTTTCAGGATTAGACTTAGCGGGTCTCTCCCACTGGTAGTATCCTGCCTGTAGTCTGGGAAGCAGTGGTTTGTTTACTTTTATTGCGTGTTTATATGTTTAAGCTGTCTAGCTGGGGAGGGGGTGATGCTACATGTTACACATTTGTTGATTGGAACCCTCACCCCCATTGGCATGGCCTGTGAACATATATATTTCTTAACTGCTGTATCATATTCTAGCTATATATATGTGTATATTTACACACACACACACATATATATATATATATATATATATATATATATTGCTGTAGATATATATATATATATATATATATATATATATATATATATATATATATATATAAATCTAATGACATATGGATGCATGGGTGAGTGCATATGTATATATCTATATATGGATATTTATATATATTCTGTCTATGTATGTATACATTTGTACTATGGAGAGGGAGAGTTATATCTCCATGTAATTATATATATATATATATATATATATATATATATATATATATATATATATACATATACACACACACATACCTCTACATATTTACATCTACATCTGGTTATACCGTTTTTTTGCCATGTAAAATAGAGTGTGCTGCAGTAGGACTCATAGCAGGAGTGGCTGCTCATTGGGCAGTGGCTCTGCCCAATGAACACTATTGCTTACATCCCTGGGGCAGTCCAAACAGACCCACTCCAGCAAACACCTGCACGCCTAGACCCATAATTACATACCCATAGTTCCCCCACCCGCACCTCCTCTGCAGCACTCATCCTTACTCTGGGTGCAGGTCAGGTCTAAACACACCACTACACACTGCCCACTCTCCACTTCACGGGACCCATCTCATATGTTGTCTCAACCCATGGGTCATCAGGCTTTCCCACCCTTGTAGTCCAGGAATGTACATGCCTCGTCTTGATAGGTCATCGCATGGGCTTCCTCCTATAACAAGACAATTTATGGGGTGTCCTGCAAGGGATGATCCTGTTACTGTTCCAAGATTAGACTTCTCGGGTCCACTGTGTCCCCCCCCCCAGTTGTATCCTGCCTGTGGTTTGGGGAGCAGTTGGTTGTTTACATTGTTTGTGGGTTTGTTTGTATGTTTCTCCTGTCTGGCTGGGGGGGGGGGTTCATGCTACGTGTTACATGTTTCTTGCTTGGGCCCCTCACCTCCACTGGCATGGCCTGTGAACATGTCATTCGTAGGTGCTATATCTTATCATAGCTACATATCTGTGTATATCTATGCACACAAACAAACATACACGCACATATATATATATATATATATATATATATATATATATATATATATATATATATATATATATATGTATATATATATATATATATATATATATATATATATATATGTATATATATATATATATATATATGTGTGTGTGTGTGTGTGTGTGTGTGTGTGTGTGTATATACATATATATATATATATATATATATATATATATATCTATATATATATATATATATATATATATATATATATAATGTCTGCATACATATATATATATATATATATATATATATATATATGTGTGTGTGGGTGTGTATACATATATATATATATATATATATATATATATATATATATATATATATATTGCTGTATATATATATATATATATCTACATGTGGATGTATGGGTGTTTGCATGTGTATATATGTATATGTGGGTATTTATTTATATGTCTATCTATGTATGTAGACATTTGTACTACAAA
Source organism: Protopterus annectens (assembly GCF_019279795.1). NCBI lineage: Eukaryota > Metazoa > Chordata > Ceratodontiformes > Protopteridae > Protopterus > Protopterus annectens. The sequence goes on from NC_056734.1 coordinate 260,124,451, forward strand.
GAGGGGGAGGTATATATCTATATAGTTATGGGTATTTATACGAACACATATACCTCTAAATCTTTAGCTGCATATCTGATAATGTTTACTGGTATTGCTGGATACTGTGTTTCGTGTGCATACCGGCCAACCGTGTGTGCAATGTATGCTTTGTGATAACTACGACTGACTCCGTTAGGGTACACAGAGTCACACGTGACACCGACCGTTGGTTATGGTGTGTTTAAGGCACTTTCAAGCAGTTGTAAATGAGTTTCCACAGAGGTAAGCACTGCTGACTTCCGTTCACAGTGTCTTACACACAGTTAGTGTCTCCTTTGCTTAATCTGTTTCGGCGGTGCTTTACCCCACCCATACACACTTACACACACTTACTAGTGCTTACATATGCTTACCACTGCTTATCTGTGCTTACACCTGCTTACTGCTGACTTATTCATTATTATACTGACTCTTCACATGTGCATCTCTTGCAGTACTCCAGTTCACAATTAAGTGTTATTTAGTAGGTTGTCCAGCAATAAAACATGAATAAATGTTCGTATACAGATTTCACATGGAAAATGATATGTGCTGCAGTGGGACCCAAGCCAGGAATGTCTCCTCGTTAGGCGGATGCTCTGACCACTATGCTATTGCTGTGCTGCTTCATTTGCTATATCTTCCTTGTTGTCCTCTTCAGCCTTTTAAGCTGCTTTAACCGTAGGTAAGTGATGGGCACACCCATTCACCTACTGTTAGCTGTACTCAGAGTTTTACACATAAATACAGGGGTTAATTCTTTTTATTATTATGTCCGGTTGCTGTTGTACACATGGGGGGCTATTGGTGGGGATATGTGGACACCTATGAGTGGTCTCGTACATTTATTTACAGTTTCTGCTGTTCTACTTTGCAGGGGCATGTTTATTCTGAGAGCTCTGATCTCAGACACGTCCCCTGCACTCGTCCACACTCCATGTAGGATTAGGAAGTCAGGCAGAGTGCCTTCATTAATATGCTTGGCACGCTGCCATCCTCCTCCTAAACTGCTGCTTCCATGCAGCACTAGACTAGTCCTGCATGGAAGATTAGTGAATCCGGGGGTAGATGTTTTGTATTATTTTTAAAGATTGTAAAATTATCCTTTGGGATTCATGATCAATCTTGTAAGCTTTGGGTGAAGGCTACACAATGTTTACATGTTAGCCTGAAAAGCAGCAATGCTATTTGCATATGCATGCTGCTCATCACACTAACATAAATACAAGCATGTTTCCAGGGCCAGAAGCAGTGTTGGCGGCCAGGAAACCATGTTCAGCAGCATGAGCACACACACAGTAAACAAACAGGCTTGTCTATGGGTACAATTGTTAAATGCATTCATGTAGACAGCACAAAGAGCTACATAAGGCAAATAATGCATGATGCAACCACAATACATGGGGTACCAGTCAGAAAAAAATATACTAAGGGTAATGTGCACAAAATATAAGAGATATGAATACACAATAATTTAAGAGGGGAAGGTGAATGTTCCAGTTCTCGTGCAATAATTGATGTGAAGGTGTTTTTGTCACAAAGACAAATTTGTAATAATAAAATTTTGCAATACGTATGTTGGAATGATTAAAGGTGGTCACAATTCCTGAATGTCATTAACATGGAGTTTAAAATGACAGTTTGCAAGGACAGTACATATATAATAGGATACTTGAATGGCTTGCATTTCATCAGTATAACATGTTGGAAAACAGAAATGGCTCAGAAGCCACAATTCTTTTGCAAGAATTGAAACTATGCCATCAATGTGAACACCGATGTGTGCATTAACTGTGTATGTCACAGAAATATGCCTAGCACATGTATGAGGAGGATCACCCTTGATGGGAATTATGTATCTCAATATTATAATAGCTATGTATCCCATATGTAAGTGTGTGGTTTATAAATGTGGTAGCAGAGTGTGACATTTGTAATACCCTTGCATAAGGCACTCCTGCCTGAAACAGTTATTGTGCCAACAGATAAGAACAGATGCAATCCCCACACCATGATGCAATGTATTTCACAGAGCTGTGTATTGTCGGCATCTGCCACAGGAGGTAGCAATGGCTACTGTGACAAACAAATTAAATTAATGTATGAAATATGAAAGGATCCCTGAGAATCAATGTCATATCAGCTTGTCAGACTGATGGCAATTAAATGATTATCCACAGTTGTGATCAGTCCTATATCAATGTTCCGTGGTAAGGACAGCTTCTCTCAATGTCTGTTTATATACCACTCAAGAACTGCAGCACACTCATGCATACCACAGAACTCACTGCCATGTGCCAAAGTAGCACTCTCACCATTACACTGCCAGAAGAAATGTGTATTTTCAGGAAATCCATAGCTACTTTCACATGTGTTCATGTAACATATCATGGGATAAGACTGCCGTGATGTAATGGTTGTTGTGTGACATCAGTACATTCTCACAAAATAAATATCTATGCTAGAATTGCTGTACAAATACTGCAAATAATAATACAGCTATTAATCACATTTGCCATAGTGGAACTGTTGTCACAGAGATTGAACTCTACCTATGTGAAGTCATTCAAACAGTTGTACTTTATATGCCCATACATTTTAATTGCTAAAATTGATGGTGGAGGCCTCTGCCTCTCTATATGTACAAAAAGTAATTGCAGTGGATGTCTTTCCTAAAGAACAGTTAAGGACACAAATGCTTACAGTCACTCAATGCTGGTTTGGGACACTTGGCTAACAAACTGATAACATCAGCACTATAATGAAATCAATTCATGTGCCATGGTATAAGTGCATCACAAATTTATGTGCAGATAAAGTGTATGAATCAAGGAATATGTGTCCCTGCAATTACTTATAAAGAATCTTGGTGTATGTCAGACTACATTGCCTGATGCTAGGTAAACCCATACACACCTGTACACCTCTGCTGTTGTTACTGTATAAGCAGAACAACAGTTATGTACAATGTGGTTATAATCCTATACTGGAGCACATGCCTTACTTAGGCAACAACATACATTACATCTTCTGTGCTCAGTTCTGAGAAGGTGTCTCACTACAGCTGTGATGCAGTGACAATCCATTCAAATGACAGCATCAGTCTTCAATATAGTCTTTACAAAAGAAATGTAGAATAAACTCTTGTAACAGGAAACAACATCAACATATGAACATAGCACATAAGGGTGACAACACTGTTAACAACATGAATGCTGACTGTAAACAGTGATGTCAGGATATGAAGTATATGCCTAGCATCACAAACTAGTGATTGTTTGCTGAAACAAAAGGGCAAACACAGATTTATTTGACAACTGTGACAGTGCACATTTCAATGTATGACATCACCATTGTGTAATACCTTCTTCATGTTTCCATGAAAAAGTGGTTGCATACAGTATAGATATACATTACATATGTATTTGCAACCTGTTCTGCACAGTAAGAGAAGAAACACACACATACTCACAAACGTGGTTATTCCTGTATTTAAACTCTCAGTGCACTGGCACAATCTACAAACAACTGCATCAGACACATGAACCACAGGTAGAAATCTGATTTCATGTGAGCCACACTGCATGTTTGAAAGGATAATGTAAGCTGGGTCATGCAAAAGAGATGTATGTGCAAAAATGACTTCTACAGCTATGTGCAGTTCTAAATGTAGTCACCATTAAATGTTGTAATGTGGTCTTGCATTTATTTGCATTCAGACACACACAATAAAGACAGTTTTGATGCTGTATTCAAACCCCCAACCTACCAACTGACACGATCTGAAAACCAGTGTGTATTATATACCTGCACCTCAGGACATATCTGACTTTTATGGTGCGAGACTGCATTATTAAATTGATGACATCATCAGTGTGTTGCAGACAGTATGTGTTTGTGGACAGACTGAAAAGAGGATGTGGGATTACTCTAATATTGTGAACATTTCTCCCAAGTGTGAGTCAAATGTGGCCACCTGTTAAATTATTCCTCCAGTGGTACAACAGACCAGCCATCCCACGGACAGGTTGATTACTTTGAGATTAAACCCCCCTACCTATCTAGAAGGCACCGCACTTAACGCAAACATCATAGAAGAAGTCTGACTTTCATAGTGTAAGAGTAAACTTTATATAGGATGATATCAGTGTGATGTTGCAGAGAAGACGATGTTGGAAGAAGGGTCTGAAACTGATGTGGACTCACTCTGGATTGTAAAATTACCTCCAGGCCACTACTGTGTTGTGGACTGGAGTAGTTAAGGTCATATTTACACAACTTCATGCACACACAAGTTGACTGATGCTTGATTGGAACCTCCCTACCTATCTAGCTATGCAAGATAGAGAACACAGTACTTAATGCAAACACCACAGCAGAAGTCTGACTTTCACAGTATGAGAATGCTCTTTGTACAGGATGACATTTGTGTGTTGTTTCAGAGAAGATGATGTTGGTAGAAGGAGAGTAGGCTTAACTCCAAGCTACTACTGCATTTTGGACAACAGTAATTAATGTCATATTTGCAAACCCCCACAACACAATTTGACTGCTATGAGATTAGAACATCCTACCTATTTATTGATGCACTTTAGAGGACACAGCACTTAATGCAAGTGCTATAGGAAAAATATGACTTTACCTTTTGACAGTGCAGTATACATAGGATCAGTGTCTTATTCTGTACCAGAAAAATATTATGATATTGAAGGCTTTGTGCAAATCCATATTTGTTGATATGACTGAGTAAGGTCAATGTTATGATCAATAATACATACATACATACTGCTGACTTATGCCAGCTATGCTGTATTAATGTATACTGTACAACTAAGAGTGAAGTGTACCTACCTATCTTGTGTATATCACACACACACACACACACACACATACAAACACACACACACACACACACACACACACACACACACACACACACACACACACACACACACACACACACACACACACACACACACACACACACACTTGTGAAACACAGGATGGACAACAAATCATTTGTGGATCATCAGGTTATGATGATGGTATGTAAACCTTAATGAATGGTACTGATATTAGCAATGGTTTGTGCTCATTCATGGTCAATGTGGACTGTCAATACCAATGCAGGAGGGATAAATAGATGATGATTTCTGTAAGGCATGGCTGTATCTGGTTGCATATCATTTGCAAGTGTCAGAGCTGCAGTGCAGACCCAACTGTCCAGATTGAAGTGGTCAATTAACCACACAGTTCATTGAATTTCACGAGTACATTACATACTTTCCACATCATCATCATCATCTTCTTTTGGCTGTTCCCATTAGGGGTCACCACAGCGGATCATCTGTTTTACATTTCTTCCTGTCCTCTGCATCTTGCTGTTTCACACCAACCACCTGCATGTCCTCTGTCACCACATCCATAAACCTTATCTTATGCCTTCCTCTTTTCCTGTTACCTGGTAGCTTCATTCTTAGCATATTTTTCCCAATATACACAGCATCCCTCCTCAGCACATGTCCAAACCAATGTAATCTTGCCTTTTTGGCTTTGTCTCCAAACCTTCCAACATGGGCTGACCCCCTAATATACCTATTCATGATCCTGTCCACCCTCGTCTCACCCAGTGCAAATCTTAACATCTTTAACTCTGCCACATCCAGCTCTAACTCCTGCCTTTTGTCAATGCCACTGTCTCCAACCCATATAACATAGCTGGTCTCACTACCCTCTTGTAGACCTTCCCTTTCACTCTTACTGGTATTCATCTGTCACAAATCACTCCTGACATTCTTCTCCACCCACTACATCCTGCCTGTACACTCTTCTTCACCTCTTTTCCACATTCATCATTACTCTGAACTATTGATCCCAAGTATTTAAACTCATCCACCTTCACCACCTCTACTCCTTGCTTCCTCACCATTCCTCTATCCTCCATCTCATCCACACACATATATTCTGTCTTAGTACTGCTGACCTTCATTCCTGTTCTCTCTAGTGCATATCTTCATCTCTCCAGGGTCTCCTCCACCTGTTCCCTACTCTCACTACAGATCACAATGTCATCTGCAAACATCATAGTCCATGGGGACTCCTGTCTGATCTCGTCTGTCAACCTGTCCATCACCATTGCAAATAAGAAAGGGCTCAGAACTGATCCTTGATGTAATCCCACCTCGACCTTAAATGCATCCATCACTCCCACCACAGACCTCACTGCTGTCACACTACCCTCGTACATATCCTGTATCACTCTTACATACTTCTCTGACACTCCCAACTTCCTCATACAATACCACAACTCCTCTCTAGGCTCCCTGTAATATTCTTTCTCTAAGTCTACAAAAACAGAATGCAACTCCTTCTGACCTTCTCTGTACTTCTCCGTCAACACTCTCAGAGTAAACATCGCATCTGTAGTGCTCTTTCCCGGCATGAAACCATACTGCTAATCACTAATCATCACATCCCTTCTTAACCCAGCTTCCACTACTCTTTCCCATAACTTCATGTGGTGACTGATCAGTTTAATCCCTCTGTAGTTACTACAGCTTCGCACATCACCCTTATTCTTAAAAATCAGTACCAACACACTTTTTCCATTCCTCAGGCATCCTCTCACTTTCCAAGATTTCATTAAACAATCTGGTTAAAAACTCCACTGCTATTTCACCTAAACATCTCCATGCTTCCACAGGTATGTCATCTGGACCAACAGCCTTTCCATTCTTCATCTTCTTCATAGCTATCCTTACTTCCTCCTTGCTAATCCACTGCACTTCATGATCCACTATCCTCACATCATCCAACCTTCTCTCCCTCTCATTCACTTCATTCATCAACCCCTCAAAGTACTTTTTCCATCTGGTCAACACACTCTCCTCGCTTGTGAGTATGTTTCCCTCATTATCCTTTATCACCTTTACCTGCTGCACATCTTTCCTAGCTCGGTCCATCTGTCTAGCCAATCGGTGCAGGTCCTTTTCTCCCTCCTTAGTGTCCAACCTTTCATACAACTCTTCATATGCCTTATCCTTAGCCTTCGCCACCTCTCTCTTTGTCATGCACCTCATCTCCTTATACTACTGTCTACATTCTTCATCTCTCTGACAATCCCACTTTTTCTTTGCCAACCTCTTTCTCTTTATACTCTCCTGTACTTCCTTATTCCACCACCATGTCTCCTTGTCACCCTTCCTCTGTTCAGCTGTCATACCAAGCACCTTTCTAGCTGTCTCCCTTACTAGCTCTGCTGTAGTTACCCAGCTATTTGGTAACTCTTCACTGCCACCTAGTGCCTGTCTTAACTTATCCCTGAACTCCTCCTCACAATTACCCTTTTTCAATTTCCACCATTTGATCCTTGGTGCTGCCCTGACACTCCTCCTCGTCTTCTTGATCACCAACATCATCCTACAAACCACCAGCCTATGCTGCTTAACTACACTTTCCCCAATCACCACATTAAGTCTCCAATCTCCTTCAAACTGGCCCTCCTACATAAGATATAATCAACCTGTGTGCATATTCCTCCACTCTTGTATGTCACCCTATGCTCCTCTCTCTTGTTAAAATACATATTCATCACAGCCATGTCCATCCTTTTTGCATACTCCACTACCATCTGACCTTCTGCATTCCTCTCCTTAACACCATACCTACCCATCACTTCCTTATCTCCTCTGTTCCCTTCACCAAAATGCCCATTGAAATCTGCTCCAATCACCACTCTCTCACCCTTGGGTACAGTCAACACCACTTAATCCAACACACTCCAAATTTTTTCTTTCTCATCCATCGCACACCCAACTTGTGGAGTATATGCACTAACAACATTCATCATTACACCCTCAATTTCCAGCTTCATAACCATCACTCTATCCGACACTCTTTTCACCTCCAAAACACTCTTAGCATACTGTTCCTTCAGGATAAATCCTATGCCACTTCTGCTCCCATCCACACCATGATAAAACAATTTGAACCCACCTCCAATACACCTAGCCTTACTCCCCTTCCATCTTGTATCTTGCACACACAATATGCCAACCTTCCTTCTGTCCATCATATCGGCTAGCTCTCTCCCTATACCAGTCATACTGCCAACATTCAAAGTTCTGACCCTCACTACCACAGACCTAGCCTTTCTACTCTCTTCCTGCCTTCGGCCATGCCTTCCGCCTCTTCTCCTCCTTCGGCCAACAGTAGCCCAATTTCCGCCAGCACCCTGATGGCTAACAGTACTGATGGCGGTCATTGTTAACCAGAGCCTTGACCAATCCGTTATGTAAATATTTACTGCTGTCCGCATGAAATATTTGGAGAAGTTTTATGCCAAATGCCCTTCCTGACGCAATCCTCCCCATTTATCCAGGCTTAGGACCAACACAAAGAAATGCACTTGTTTGTGCATCCCCAGTGGCTGGGTTATTACATACTTTCCACATAATGAAGTGACACTTATTTTTGTTCCAAATCACTTCCTAAAGTGCAATGCTGAAAAAATGTATTTCTGTGGATATTGGCAATGTGTTAACGCATGCGTGTGCAGATTATGATGTGTTGAACTTGGACTGGAAAGTACCAATGTCTGCATAAGTAAGAATCACAGAGGAAATGTTGTGATTCTGATCACATTTACAGCACACTAGTTTTATATTCACATGTTGCATACATATACTCTGCATGTTTTGTTATACCTGTCAATGTTAGCTCCAAAGCTCAAATTGCAAATGAAGTGTTGTGCTTGCCTTTCCCATTTGTGTGACAGTATGCTGCGAGCAAACAGAGTTCTCTGCTGAAGAAAATTGTGAAACACTGTATTTGCTGTGCCATCTATAGCTCAAACAGGCTTTGTGGCAATGTGCAGCTGACAGCTGCCTGAACAGTACTTAGTGGAGAAAATGCACCTGTTAACCTAGTTTTCTCTGTGGCACAAAGTGTAAACTCTCTGAGGTAAATGAGAAGAAGCAGAGTTTGACTCCCGTATGCAGATGATTTTACAAAGAGTGCCAGGAGAGACAATTACAAAAACAGGCAGCATGACTTTCACCTAATGCTGGATATGAGCTGTTGTCAAGATGAAAAATTAGGTTTACAGACTTGATCATTATCTCGACTCCACCAAGAAAATTCTACTTCACACATGCCCAGTTCACATCTTTGAAGGGACAATTATACCCTGCTTAGTCGATGGAAGATGTAGGTTTTGTTCTTCAGCAAAATAATCACAGACAGAAAATGCCATAACATGACATTTACATCCATTAGCCTAATGAATAGTTATCACTATAAAGGGGTGAGAGAGAGAAGGGGTGAAGAAAGAGACATCTATAGAAACACATATAAAAGGGTGGTGTTATGGGTCATTAAAATACCTCTTTATGGTGTGGCCTCAGTATTAATCAGTCATGCTGTTGTACCAGTAAGTGATGGCTGTGGGGATGAAGAAGCTGTAGGAAAATCAAAAACTGATGATGACATGGGTAGAATAAGGGTGGTGAATAATTATTCCTTATAGGCATGGATGTGTTTTCAAATGCTTTTTAGCAACAATATTCAAAATCTGCTCATGAGAGGTTGTTACTGGGCAAAATAATTAAGAAATATATCATTAAACATCCAATTGAAGTATAAACGCTCAGTAAGAAGCAATATGACATACAGCTGGACTTGAATCTTGATGCTGTGGCCAAAAAAGCAATCTTCAGACAAGTGATTTATGTCAAAACTCCATAAAGGAAGTTGCACTTTGCTCCATTCAGTAGTCAAAAAACCTGTTAGAGAAACTGCTGCAATGTATTGTCTTTATTCTACTTTTGCTCTGTATTCCAATAGCATGATTAAGCACCTTTGCACAAGGATAGCCAGACTACTGTGGATATCAACAACTGACTAGGTTTTGTGACAGCACATGAACAGCCACTCAAAGTCACTCTGCATTGTTGTGTGATGCCAAGACCTGCACAAATGCTGAGGCAAAATAAGTGAAGTCTTTCTTATAGGCCATTTTGGGCTATGTGTGCTGGTGTGATTCTATTTTTGACCAGATTAAATGTGTGAAAGAGGGTTGATGTGAAAGTTATGGAATGGGGGGCAAGTAGAAGGGATAACAAAGGGGATACAAACAGAATAATTTGCAGGAAGATAGTGGGAAAGAACCAGATATAAATTTCTTCACAACATAAATGTCAGATTGTAGCCATAATTTGCTGAGTTTCGACTGTCACCACACCAAGGCTAGGTGACAAAAAATGAATAAGGGTGTACATCTAGTTGTACCAAATCAAGTATGTCAAGAACTCATATAGGTGAAGTGGAGAGCTATGTATAGGCCATTATTTATTTATTTATTTTTTGTAGGAGTGGTGCTCATTTTTTACTTTTTTTTTTCTTTCAAAGAGAGAGGAATGTTGGTGAAGGTGCTTAGGAATGTGAGAGTCAGGTAGGAATGTTAGGTGAGGAAGAAGGTGCAGACATACAGGACAAGCAAGACAGACAAGGATGGTGATGGACACAAATGGTTGGGGGATACAATGACTGGGGATAGGTAGGGGACATCAGAGGCACACCCACTTAAAGCTGAGAATAATAAGAATCTAGTCGTCACCACCAGAGCTGTCATCACTGTCTCCTGTCTCAGTTTCCTGTGCCAGTGCTTGATGTAGCATTGTCTTGGGAAGGTGACAAAGCACCTTTTTGACACAGTCAATTCAGGCACATAGGTCTCTTTCCATAATACCTTCCGCCAGCTCTGTTAGCTCTTGGTGGGAGACAAAAATCACCAGCTCCACTAATACTACTCCCAGAGGGTACTGGTACACCAGCTGCTGGGGCAGAGCTATATGATGTGGATAGGCCAGGTAAGGCAGGGGTTGCAGGAGCAGCACTGACAACTTTGGACCCTGAAGTGCTGGTTGTTGGTGCTGCACCCTGTGGAGTGGTGGCAGGACGATCTGTAGTTATCGGTTTAACTCTCTGTGCTGTATGTCAGGTTTTGTCAGCAGAAGTTCATGACAAGAGAACATTTTTAAGCCATGTAAAATATTCTCTCCATTAAGAAAAAAGAAAGAAAGAAAAAAATTGAGAGAAAAGGGGTAGGGTGAGACAAAATAGAGAGAATTAGATCTATGGCATATCATATGACTATATAATTTCAGAAAATAAACAGTTATGAGTACCTAATCTGTACAACTTTGCCACATCCAGGTATGATGGGAAGGTCTTAGTCTGTTGTACCATTACTCAATTGCACTGCTATAATATCATAAGTACAAATATTCATTGCAGCATTCCCATATTGCATACAATTATAATAGTTAATATACTTACATTAATCGATTGCACTGCTATGATATTATAAATACAACTATTTTTCACAGCATTGCCTATTGCATACAATCACAATAGTTATTATGCTTACAGCAAGACTTGATGCATACGTATCCTGTGCTTCTCAGAGGTGATTTGACCTTTCTTGGTGTGCCTCACAGTTCACTGCAATGTTTTCAGCAATTGTACAAAACAGAGGAAGACAAGAAGAGACATAAAAGCATATTGAATAATAGTTCTGAAAGCATATTAAATAGCCTTGGCTGAGTACTGTATTCAATATCATTTAATACAGATAGGTCAGTATACTTACACAAGTGTTGAAGGTCTGCAGTCCTAAATCCTCCCATCATTTAAGAATGTCATTCTTGTGCAGTTTCAGGTCACTATAGTGGTGACGACAATTCTCTCCAATGCACCGGATGCCAGTTGTACTGGAGACAACTGTGGCTACTCTGTCACCAGCCTCAGTGAGACCCGGTATAGCATAGCACTTCATGAGGTGTGTCACAAAAAAGTCTGGACTCCTCAGCACTCCGACTCTGTGCTTAAAATTTAGTACCATCATCTCCCGCACCAGCCATGCCTACAGAAGTCAAGCAGCAACTCTTACGAAATGATGCCAGATTCCTATCTCGCATTTAACATCTAGTGTGCAAACATAAATAACCATGCCAACTGCTTTGGTAAGTACAGAGAGGTATTCATAAGCAAAACAGGAAGTATTTTATCAAACAACAATGAAGTTGTAAAACATGGCAGTGAGAGTTCCTATGTGTGATGCTGAACATGTTCACACATTTTTAGTTGAAGGAGGGGAGACTGATTGGATATAGACAGAGCATTTCTGCTAGTTATTTGGAGGAGATTATTTTACAAATCAACGCACTGTTTCATAAGTTTAGTTTGTCCTGTACACAAACTGCTTACATGTTCAGATTTTGTTCATAGCTTGAATTCATTTCAATATGCAATGGAAAAAAGAATTTATCGATTTATGCAATTTTAAAATGTCACTGCTGCCATACCACACACATGGCAGCTCATGCTGTGCTGTAAATGTTAGTATGATTACTTCACAGAATTGCATTATTATTTGCTATTGCATGACTGCCTTAACTGTGTGGGTTACTCATTGGATAGGATGAGTGACACACTGGCTCAGGCAGTGTTTGTGATGCCATGTCTGCTGGGGGATGACCAGTATCCATGTATCTTTAATGTTACCCTTGGCTTACTGAACTCCCCCCTCACCATGTGAGAATGATGATAACTATACCATAGGCTTTTTTTGTTTCGATTTGACTTAAGGTTGCATATATGTGTGATGCACAGAGTGGATAGGTACAAGACTGACAGTATGCAGGTAGTTTAGCTTTTTACACATTTCTTCATATAATACAGTTTCCACACTTACCTTGACATTACTTACTGCAGTCATGAGTCTTGTACTTTGGGGCTATTACTATCTGATGCTATCTGAACACAGACATTACATGGGTAAGTAACATTTGTGGACATTGGATGGCATCACTTTTGATATCTGTATGTGCTTAGGATTTTATGTGTATTCCTTCACTGAGGAGTGTGTGTGCTATCATTTGTTGTTTAGTTTCTGCGTGAGTGAACTGACCTTTGAGTATTAGGTGGTGAGTGTGTGCGCTGTCCTTTGCGTCTTAGCCAGGGTAAGGACATATTGTGCACTTTTATGTCTGCTGGCTACCTCTGCAGCTGGAGGTACTCCCAAAGAATTCTCGTCTGTATGTGTGGGAGGTGCTGCCTGTGGTATAGTCCAGGAATGTGTGGTTCTGGCCTTTGCTGTCCCTATTGCAGCTGTTTCCTCAAGGTGATACTGTGCAACATGGAACAGACTGTGAGAATTTCAGCACATATGCCTGGGTCATACTGCAGGCACCCACTGAGATGTCTAGATAACAGAACCATGACTTCAGCATGCCAGACACACACTCTGTGATGTTTCTAGTTTGAGAGTGGGCATTGTTGTATCCTTCCTGTCTGGTGTATGAGCATTTTTAATGGGTATTATGAGCCATGGTCCCAGTGCACTACATCACCCAGCAGATGATCTTCTGGAACATCACCCCTAACAAACCTTGTGTACAACTGTGAGGTGTGCCAGATATGTGAGTTATGGTAACTGCCTGGGTTGCCTGTACTGACATTGAGGATAACCCTTGGGCATTACAGACAACCTGGCAGCTGATTGGGTGGATCCCCTTCCTGTTGATGTATGTCTTTCACTGTTCACCAAGTGGGGCTTTTATTTCTATGTGAGTGCTTTCTATGGCCCTTAAGACTTCAGGGAGTTATGCTACAACATGGAATTGGTCATTGTTCTTGCTCTCTCCTCTGGTGTGCATTGAAAATGGATGCACTCCCTTGCATGCTGAAGCATAGCATTAAGATATTGGTGAAAGATCCTGGAAGCTGATTCAGCTGATTATGCTTTCATTAGCATACTCTGTTGTTTACCTTTGTTTGGCGGCTCTGCATAATGTGAGTTGTTTAATGAATACAAAATTGCACGTGACACCCACATGATAATAGAGTGAAAAATAAACATTCATGAATCCATCTCATTGTTCTTAAAATGTTTTTTATAACAGCATTTCTCTTCTTAAAATGTTTTTTGTAATAGCATTTCTCTCCTGGCCTCCTTGGGCACTTAGCCAGTCATATGCATACTAACAATAATCAAATGTCAGTAAGCAAATGTGACTGTCATCACTCTGAACAGTACTGAGTACAGAAAATACATCTGTTATGTAACTTTCTCTGTGGTTCAATATGCTAATTCAGTAAAGTTCTGAGTGACAGTAGAAGTAATGCCGGCTTTAAATTTAGATTGCAGATTATTTATAAAAAAGGAGTCATGAAAAAGTATTGCCAGTGACTTTTTATTAGTAATTGAATGTGAAGTACAGTTGACAAGTTGCAAACTGAAACTTGCAACATGGCTCTGTGTAATGAATGCTAAATAAGTTAACTGTACTCTGTGAATTATGTCAGCCAAGACAATGATCATAGTAAATTTTAACTACACTTGTATGTGTGATGTTACCAGTATTTCTTGGTATAAAGTATGAATCATTATAATTAACAGCATTATGGCTTAGACAAATAATTAATAGGTGAGCAACAAACATTTCAGCATATATATCAGAACATGGCTGCAGTGGAATGAAATTTGTCATTATTCCAAGTGTATATGGTACTGATGCATGTTGTGTAGAATGGTATGAAATATGTAGTAAATATGGCCGCTTTCTCAATATGTGTTACTGACATTACTCAAATAATAATGCAAAGAAAACTGTTTTATAAGAATAAGTAATTGCCTGGATATATAAGTCCAATAACATAACAACTTAAAGGCCCACACATAAAGACTTATGAAAATTAGGTTTATCTCCAGTCATGTTCAAATTGTTACACGTCACCTTATACCTTGGAAACATTATTTCATCTATGGAATTCTCAGTTCATATACAGATGTTAAGATGCCAGATGGTTAATATAGACAGACTCCAAGTTCAATATTAAATATTTTAATCCAACCATTTGAAGCAACAACAGAAACAGAAAACATCAGTACAACCGTACAACAGGAACAGGAACATCCAGACTTTGTCACATCCACTAACTCTGTCTCCCTTCTTCTGCCTTCCTCTATCTCCCCTAGTGGCAAAAGACTAGAACACAACATATTCTGGCTTACTTAAGAACAGCATTACACTTAAACAATATGTAAATTAAACATCAATAACACTGTAATGAACACTGAATTACATCACTTTTATATTTATGTAACATAGTCCTCAAGTCAACAAATTCTCCTTCTCACACGAGCTGGAGGAATGTGAGGAGATTCAGGCATTGGTGTCACTGTAGATTGAAGTGGGAATTCCACTGGAGCATCCCTTGAAGCATCACTTGTCTCAGATGCATTTGACTTAGATAACTGGGAAGAATGCCATTTTTTCCATCTGCCAACAAGTAAGTACCTGAACCAATTTCCTTTTGAATTTCCGCAGGATGTGAAAATCTTGGATGCACTTTTGGAACATGTAGTGGATTCTGAATATTCACCTTGTCCCCCTTTTGAAAATGAGAAAGCCATGCTACACTTCTAGTATTGGAATACTTTTTCATTTTCTCTTGAAGAGAAGAAACCCTTTTACCAACAGTATCAGCATTAACCGTGCAGGAAACAGGAGGAGGAAGGACATTGAGCCGTGTTCACATTTTCCGTCCAAGAAGCAATTCAAAAGGAGAAACTCTTGTAGGAGTATGTGGTGTTGCATACATACATACATACATACATACATACATACATACATACATACATGCATACAAATGTTTCAAGCATGGGCATTAATGCCCTTCTAGCCTGCCAATATACCAAAACACTTGTTCCCCTAATAAATGTCTAGGCTGTTCTTAAAAATATCTTAACTATCATTTGCTTTAATGTAATTTAGTAGTCTGTTCCAAGCATCAGCTACTCTGTCAGAGAACCAATTAGTATACTTCTCATTCGTATAGAATCTTCTACATTGGTTATCTGATGATTCTCTAGTACTTTTTGATAACCACAAACATCCCCAGAGGTAGTTGTCCCTAAATGCTCTATATACCTGAATATGATCTCCTCTTAAATATCTGTAAGAGACACTGTACGAGTTCAGATATTTTATTCTTTCATAATAACTTAGATTTTCACATCCATGGATACCCTTGGTATCTTTCCACTGTACTCTTTCCAGTTTATTCATGTTTGTTTTCCTATAGGGTTTCCATATTGTTATTCCATACTCAAGTTTGGGTCTAATGTAACTAACAAACAATGACTTCATTATGTTTGATTTCCTAGACTTTATAAATCATGTTATACAACCTATAGTGCTATAGCTATCATTAGCCAATCAGTTGATATGATTAGAAAAACTCATAACTGAATCTACCCATATACCCAGGTCCTTAAATGAGTCTACAGTTTCAATCACTGTGTGCTGTATTAAATATTCACCTTTCAGTTTATGTCTCCCAAACTGCGGTGGTGGTGCTGCAGTAGTGTTGTCGCCTCACTGCAAGACACTGTCTGGTTCGATTCTCAGCTAGAGCATCTTCTGCGTGGAGGCATGCATGAATGGGCGTACCTTCGTTGAAGGTTGTGCATCAAGGCTGGCAACTCGGCACGTAAAAATCAACTGCCAATCATTAGCAGACTGGAGTTCTGCTGTGGTGACCCCTAACTGGGAAAAGCCGAAAAGACACAAAGTTTATGTCTCACAAATCTCATATGCTTAGTTGTTGATGTATTTATCAACATATTATTCTCCTGTGCCCAAATGGTCAATTTAGTCAAATTATTTTGCAGACATGCCTTATCTGTAGCACTTGTAATCAGTTTACCCAGTTTCAGGTCATCAGCATATAGACTGTAGAATACCTCAGGTGAAAAAGTAAGGTCTGAAAGATACAATCTAAACAAATAAGGGCCTAGGAAAGAGCCCTGTGGGACACCTTGACTGTAACCAAGGATTTCACATGTCCAGTTGTTGTGTGATACTTGCCATGCCTTATTTGTAAGCCATGCAGCTATACATCTTATCAACAGTACATCAATACCTAGTTGTACTAATTTATTGATCAGTGTTTTGTGTATGACTCGGTCAAATGCTGAAGTTAAATGTATATAAATCACATCACAACACAATTTTTCATTCATAGCTGTTATTATATTGTTATAGAACATCATGTTACAGGTGGTAATAGATCTGTTTTCAACATAAGCATACTGATATATACTTTCAAGTCCCAGCCTATCCAGTTCTGATAATAACTTATCCAGTATTACCGTCTCCATTATTTTTCCACAACATGAAAGTAGACGTAAGGATCTGTATGATTCTGAGTTTGCCCTACTCCCCTTTTCCTTAAAGACAGGTATAATAAGTGCATGTCTCCAATCTTGAGGAATCTCCCCATATTTATATGACCTAGTGAATATTAAATATAATGATAGTGCAAGTTCTTGCTGAAGTGTTCTCAGGTCATTGTTACTTATTCTGTCTCCTCCCTGCGCTTTGTTTGGATCCAGTTTGCACAGTTCTTTTTCAATATAATCTAATTTGATTCCGGTATCTGGGGTTACCTGGATGTCACTAGGACAACTTACCACCCCTTTTGTTGAGCCAAACTGTTTTGCATAAGATTTTGTAAATATATCTATAATCTGTTGTGTCTGAGAATAAATTTTAGAATCTGCACACAGTTTATCAATTTGTGTATCTTTACTCTTTCCACATCTTATGTATCTATAAAAAGGTTTCCTATTATGCTCAATATCTTCATGTAAATTTTCTTCAAAACTTTCTTGATCTTGTCTAACACTATGATTAATCTGTTTATATTGCATAATATACCTGAAGAAATTCTGAGAGAACTGGTTTCCAAGGTTTCTCCTGTAAGATAGCAGATTGTATGCAGCCTTTGAGAACACAATAAAATCTTTCAATGACACCATTTGCAGTTGAGTGGTATACTGAATTAAATATTTATTGTACATCTCTTTCTGCCAGAAATGCTGCAAAATCTGCAGAGGTAAATTGACATCCATTATCTGATACAATGGTACTCGGATGTACAAATTGGCTGAAAAATGAAGTGAGGAAGTCTATAACATTTTGAGTAGTGACAGAGCCAGTGAAGTCAACTTATGGCCATTTGTTGTGATAATCAGTGAGGGTTAGGGCATAACAACAATTCCCAATAGCCATTTCAAATGTACCCACTACATCTACGGCCATCTTTTGACAAGGTTCGGATGGAGATGGAACAGGTTGTAAAGATTGGCAGTCTTGTCAGAAGATTGTCAGAGTAACAATTTTTAACTTGAGCTGTAACCATACCTGGCCACCAGTATAGCTCAAGCAGACCCTGTTTGGTTTTCACCACGCCTTGGTGGGCTTCATGTGCAAGCATCACTAAAGTGTGGTGCAGAGAAACAGGAGCAATGAGATGAGTACCATGGAACACAAACTCATCTTGTGGACTGAGTTCATTTAACAATTGGAAATAGAAGGCATGTTTGTGTCCACTGCATTAAGAGAAGAAGGCCAACCACTGGCAAGCTGGGTTTTCAGAGAAGGCAACTCACTGCAGTAGGCAGAAGCAGAGACAAATTCACCAATTGACAGGGCAGTTAAAGCAGCAGACAAGATCGCCACAAACTCAGGTTCAGGTTGAAAAATGTCTTCAGCAGTAGCAGGCAAGGTTAAGAGAGCGAGACAATCAGCAATGTAATTCTGTGACCCAGGATGATAAGCTACAGTATAGCTGAAAGACAGCAGTCACACTGCCCAACATGCAATCCACATGCCTGCCTGATCAGACCATTTTGAGAACAGTAGCAAGGTCAACACTTGGTGATCAGTATGTAGAGTAAATTTACGACCTCACAAGTAAGTTATTAATTTTTCTACAGCTCACACACACATCCAATACCCTCTTTTACATTTGTAGAATATTTCCTTTCTGCAGCAGTAATAGTCCTAGATGCAAAGGCAATAGTCCATTATGTATGGTCAGGGTGAAAATGAGCAAGGATAGCTCCAAGTGCACAATCAGATACGTCAATAGAAACTATAGTTGGCAAATCAGGGTCAAATAAAGCCAAGGCTGGACTGTCAATCAGGCACTGTTTCACTGAAATAAAACTGAGCAGAGCTGCCTCAGACCAGGAAAATGGCATATCTTGGCATGCAGGGGTTCTACAATGGTGGCAAAGTGTGGAATAAACTTATTATGCCAAGATGCAAGTTTAAGAAAGGAACATAACCTGGAAACATCTGTGGGAGCTGGGGCACAAAGAAGAGCCTCAAGGTGCTCTTGATCAGGCTGTACCGCTCATGCTGTAACAGTATGGCCCAGAAAAATGCAAACTGTCCTGATTGAAATGACATCTTGATTAATTTAGGTGTAATCCTGCATCTTTTATGCATTTAAGAACTGCATGAATTGTTTGATCATGGTCAGCCTGTGTGCATTCCAGCACAATTATATAATCTAAGTAGTTCCCAATATTTGTCAATGCATGCAAAATTGTAACAAGCATCTTTTGCAAAGCAGATGGAGCAGATGCTAACCTGTATGGAACCTGGCAAAACAAGAACAAGCCATCATGAGTAACAAAGGCAGTCAAGTCACAGCTGTCTTCATGAAGCAAAAGCTGAATGTATGCACTTTCTAAATCAATGGTAGAGAACACTGTTGATCCTTTCAGCAAGGATAGCATTTCAACAATGTGAGGTAGAGGAAAACTATATGTAATGATAGATTTAATAGGTTCTCTCAAATCAACACTTAGGCGAATACCACCAGTCCTCTTTTGATCCACTACAATGGGCAAGGCCCAGGGAAAAGCATCAGTTCTTTCAATAATCCCTGGCTGAAGAAGATGATTGAGCTCTACACTTACATCCTGCTAAAGTCACCGAGGTAAGTGAGGTGATTTTTGTCATACTGGAGTAACAGTATCTTATGCTTTAACTTTGTCTATGAAGCTTTTTGCACAACCCATGGTCAGAGGAGGTAATGGAGCTGTAGAAAGGTGCATAACAGGAACCAAGTTCATGGTAGCACATGGTAAGACAGTACTGTCATTAAAGCACAAATGTAGGCCCTTTATTAAATCCATGCCCAGCAAAGCAGTTCCAGACTCTACAGTGAAAACAGATGCAGAGCATGTAACATCATTTTTATACGGATCTAGGACTATTGAACGAAAGTTCAATAGTCCGAATCCACAATCACCGAACACACTTTAATGAAAACCCTTTCACTGAAAAAACACTTTCATTAAAGTGTGTTTAAAAAATAAATAAATAAAACATTACTTTTACGTTTTGCCCCCCCTGCACCCCCCTACTTAAATATTCTCACTCTGAGGTCACACTATAGTGGGGAAAAGGGAATTTTTCCCTTATCCCCACTGTAGTGTGATCTCCGCAACAGGCATACTTACGTAAAAGTGCCTTTCGGTGAAAAGCACTTTCGCGCAAGTATGCCTGTCCGAATCTGTTTCAGTTATGTTGCCGTTCGGTGATCTGTACAGATCCCTTTTGTACACAGTGGCTAGTAAGCATCCAAGAACAGAAAGTGGAGCATGGGAATGTCACTAACTTAACTGAAGGTGGCAATAAAGGTTCACTTGAAAGTGAGCATCATATATACATTTAGGCAAAATGGATACTGATAAGCCAGAATCTACAATTACATCCACAAGTGTAGTAGCAGTTGAAGTGTTCATCGTGACACTGCAACGGATTCTCTCAGATGATGAATGGTCACTTAAGTAAAGGATCTGAAGCTCAGGAAAGGCAACTTCCTGCACAGAGCATGTTTTCAAAGAATGGCAAACATGTGCATGGTGGCCATTCTTCCAGCAGTTGTTACATTTAACAGAAGCAGCCGGACAGTGTTTATTATTGTCAAGATGCTTAGCAGATCCACAACAATGACAACCATGAAAATGGGCTGTAGAAGGCATAGCAGGTGTAGCTGTGAAACAGGCGGCAGCTTTGAAGAAGACCTTCGGTGGTGGCCACAAGCTGCAGATACAGGTTGAATATGTAAAGTCTGTACCAGGACTGAACTATCACCCGAAATAAACTCTGCCTGCTCACCCACAGCTTCAACTTGCATAGCAATTGCAATAGTTTTATCCAATGTCAAGTCAGGTTCTAAAAGCAATCATTTATGTATAGACATATGTTCCACCAAATGGTCAGGTAACATTTCATCCAGTTTAGTATCAAACTCACATTTAGCTGCTCAGTCTCGTAATGCAGCCACATACTGAGGAATAGATTAATTGGCTGCCATTTTCTAAAAGTATGCTGCTCAGCAACAGCATTTCTCAATGTAGCAAAATGAACCGGTTAAGTCCTGATGGCATCCTCCATTGACATGCATTGGTTTGGAAGTGTGTGAAACAATCTCTCACCTTCTGTTCCCAGACAATGAAGGAGAAGTACCTTTTTGCAAGCTTCTGGCCATTCATCTCCTGATGCACCAACAACCAACATGTAGTTATTAACCATTTTCAGCCACATATAAAATGGTATAGCAGGTTCACCTAGGCATGGCAAAAATGGTGGAGAAAAAGGACTGGCAGCAACAACCATTGTAAACAAGCAGAAACCAGTAAGTACCTTGTCACCAAATTAAGTTGCCTTATGACTAATGTAGACAGACTCCAAGCTCAATATTAAAGATTTTAATCAAACCATTCAAAGCAACAACTGGAACCAAAAATATCAGTACAACAAGAACAGGAACATCCAGTCCTTATCACATCCACAAACTATTTCTCCCTCCTTCCACCTTCGCTACCTCCACATAGTGGCACAAGTCCAGAACACAAGAACAGAATACAGCAGTTCAACTTCCTTTTTTGTTATAGGTTCAATTCCCATGTGCTATCAGTCACAGTTTGTAAAGTGTATGTCCCACAAAGGCATTATGTCTAAATTTATATAAATGTAGCTTATAACAACACTAAATGACAACAAAACTGAATGACAACAGCATAATTAAAAATGTCATGCCATATTTGTTTGTCATAGCAGTCGATTTATGATTACCATCAGCTATACCACTGAGCATGGCCAAAGGTGCCAATATATCATTTTAAATGTAACACAGATCTTGTCAGTAAAAAGCTTTTGATGAAGCCACTGTGAAGCATGTGTAAATACAGTGAGTTTCACACATGGTCAAGTCTCACTGCCATGTTTCATACCTAAAGTATACTTTAACAAAATTATAACTAAATTTGACCCCAGGCCATTTGTATGCTTTTTATTATGTAAATGCAAATATCAAAGTGGTCTGTCACTGAGCACAGGCTGGTACATACAAGGTCTGACCTTGTTGTCAATTCTCTGCCATTTTTCATGATATCCTGGAGACGACATGGCAGAAGATGGTGATGGTGGTGCACCATTTAGCCCCCAAACATGGTTTCAGGAGGAGTCCTGGAACTTTTTTCAGCTGCAACTGTAAGCTTTTGCAGCAGGACTAGACCAGTCTCAGTACAAGGCTGAGGCTTATAGTAGATTCGCCAAGCCTGTCACTAATGCAGCTGAAATTCCATGCACAAGTGAAAAATGTCATAACCATTATAGTGACTTGAAAAGGTGCAAGCAGGACCAACTTCTCTAGAAGGAGGAAGAGATTAGAACCACTGACACTGCTGAGTTGTGAAAGTATAGTGGCCCATCACCAACCAATGCAATATCATGGTTTGACAACAAATAATGGTTATCAATTATTGTTTTTCTGTTCTCAACATCTGATGAAATCGAAAAGAATAGAAAGGCACATCAGTAGAGATTTGCATGCCTCACAGAAGCACAAACGTATGACTCGGGTATGAATGCTAGTAATATCATCATATATCAGAACTGTAATTCAGGTTATCAGTTTGAATTTTATCACACAACTGAGTAGACATACCTTACATATATAAAAAAGTACACATGCCTGCTCAATTAGCTGTTGAGTATTGCATTAAGCAATGTGGAAATCAATGTAGCTGATTGAGCGTTCAAATCCAAGCAGCAGCAATTAACTTTTACTACAAAATATAAAATCAATGTTTTGCAATCAGTAAGTAGCAAAAAACTGGAAATCTTATAAAAACAACAACTAGAATGTCAAAAAAAAATTACACGAGCTGCTACCAAACCAAATGTATTTCTGCAACATCTCAGCAGAAGTCTTCTGTGGTGGATTGAAAAAATGAGAAACATCGAGTTTAAATACAAGTACAAAAAGGAAATGATGTCACAATAAAACAATTAACATAAAGACAGTGAACCATTTAAAACATTTTTCCATTCACATCTGCTATGTAAACCATTAGGAATCAGGGTATTGAATTTTAAAATAATAACACTCTCCTTATTCTTTTAACAGTATCCCAACAAATACCATTCCAGTTCACCTGCTCTAATACAAATGTTATCAAACTATAAAAGTCACCATGTTCCTTAGCAAAATGCATCATTAATGGACTCGATTTGGTTTTCCTTATCCATTTTGTTTACACTATTTGTAAATTGGAATTTTGTTATTGGAATACACATATGGCACATGCAATAGTCATAAAATAGTTTGCCTATGCATATAAAATAAAGATGTGTCTATTAAGACAAATATTTGTCTTCATATTTGTATTTGGATGTGTCAATTTGGTCTGAATGTAAAATATTATAATGACATGGCGCTGATTATATATTATATGCTTTTTCTCCCATATCCTATTTCTCTCATTTATTTTGCTTTATTTGCAACATAATTCCTGATGCAACACCAATGACCATCAACATGGGGAGCTAGACTGGCCCCTGGGGCTCAGACTGCCTTTCCTCCACAAGTGGCTGCTGGAGCAACAACACTGGCAGCAGAAACACCCAATATATGCGGGTACAAACCTGCCAGCTTTGCCATCACAATGTCTGCATTACCTGCTCCAACTTCATTAGTTAGCTCTGCCACAGGAGCTGGTGTAGTGGTACCAACCAGAAGTAATGCTAGTGGAAGTGGTGATTACATCACCCATCAGGGGTTTATAGGACTAGTGGAAGATATTATGGAGAGGGACCTTAGTTTCACAATGGCTAAATTGAAAAAGTCTTGCATCAAATAGCCAAATCAATACCCTGTCCAGCACTGCTTCAGATGTCTGTGACAGCAGACAGTAGTGACAGTACTGAGGTTGAGAACAAGATTCTCACTGCACTCATGCTGAATAAGGATGTACCTCTGGTGCCCTCTACCTATCCCCAATCATGATGTCCCCCAAACTTTGTGTCCATCACTATCCCAGTGGGTCTTGTATATTATGCATGTCTGTATATCTGTACCTACAACTTAACCTACTCTATCTCCTAAGCCTTTTACTCTTATCCACCTTTCCCAAAATTCCTCTCTCTCCAAATACACCTCATACTTAGGTCTCCACTTCACCTAAGTGTGTATCTGTACACTTGATTTGGTTGAGTGGCCACACAACATTAATAAGTTGTCACACACATTATTTATAGAAGTACACTGTTATCTTGTGAAGAAGTGGATAGCTGTAGTGCTCTCCTATAACTATCCTGTACATTCTTCTATTCTCCCCTCTATGTTCTACCTTCTGCTTGCCCTCCATGTTAACCATTGCCCTATCAACACTTTCTCATATCTTTAATCTGGTCAAAAAATACAATAATACACATGGTCAGAGATGGCCCATAAAAGAAAAATCTCTTCATTTTGGTCCTCAGCATTTGACTATCATTAAGCACTCTGCAGTAGTGGCAAATTATGGTAAATGGCAATTCATGTCCTATGGTAAAAACTGAAGATTTTACCTTTGAGCACAATAGTACTGTTCTCATCGAACAATTGTGCTTAGCCCTTCTGGGCTATAGAAATCTAGACTGAAAGCACTAAAATGATACAGTTACTCAATATGTTTATTAGCCTGCAGGGTGTAATGTACACCTTATGGGATGTTACAATTGTAATTACTGTAATGAAGCCTGATACAAATTCTTTCTTGCTTTACTCTTTTGTCACTGTCTGTTGAAACATGTGGTTTTTATCATGTGAAGTATGAGTTCCTGTTTGGTCTGCTCAAACGTTTAGACTACTTTTACATAGTAAGTAGAAGCACGAATGAAGTAGGCGAACACAGCTGAAAGCAATATCTCTAAAAGTACGTATAGAAAAAATCCAAGTCAGGGCTCAAAAGGCAAAATATAAATCCAGTAGATGCTTTATTCCTGTAAAAGCAGTGGCGCTTTCACCAGACGGCTTCATCAGACTCAATGCCATTGAGTCTGATGAAGCCGTCTGGTGAAAGCACTTACTCGTTTTTACAGGAATAAAGAGCATCTACTGGATTTATATTTTGCCTTTTGAGCCCTGACTTGGATTTTTTCTATACGTACTTTTAGAGATATTGCTTTCAGCTGTGTTCGCCTACTTCATTCGTGCTTCTACTTATTATTTAATTTTGTGTTTGGAGGGCGTTCACTCTGCTACACCTGTTTATACCTTTTTACTTTTACATAGTGTCAAGTGTTCAAACCCATAGGTATCTCAAATGTCACTTAATGTTTTTTTTTTTTTTTCATATTAATATTATATGTGGATGTGTTGGATACATATGTTATTAACCCAGGAGAAAAACTCCAGCTCAAGACCATAACATCTTCTATATTGCCTCATCTTTAATGCAGGCTTTAAAGTGACACTCCCATTTAATCTGATTTGTCAGCTGTATAATTAGATATCCAGGTGTATACATTAAATTATGTCCTAGACTTCAGGCCAACTCCTCTCTTATTATTATATTAGTTTGTAAATCAGCAAACTTAGAATAGTATCTATCAATATTTCTAATATGTTTAATAATCCATTTGTTTCTACCACTCATCTAATATCTGATAAATGTTAAATGTATTCCTTCAGTTTTGTATTTGTCTTCCCTCTGAAGAATGCTTGACTTTTATCAAAAATAGCAATATGAACAATGTTTTCCTAGTCACAATCAGCAAATGTAGTGAACTAAGTTATTTTAGAAATAGGGTAGACAAAGCTCCCAGTTGTGTAAATATATTTACAGAAGAAACATTTTAAGCATTTAAAAGTATCAGCTCTTTAGCTGAATTTTGTTATTTGCTAGTAATTACAGGTGTGGGGTAGCCACATTCTTTGATTTCCTGTCCTTGCCTATTTAAGTGGTACAGTGTGAAATATTTCCTGCTTAAAAACCTCAGCTTTGGTCGGCTAAGAACTTGTTTAATTCAACTGGACGTATAAAAGAATTTAAAACCCTTTATCTGCACTTTTTAAAAAAAAATACAGTATTTAAATTGATTTTAACTGTGTTGCAGGAATATTAACTGAACTGGAAGTTAGTCAGTGTTTGCTGACTTTTGTTATTTGCTAGTAATTACAGGTGTGGGGGTAGCCACATTCTTTGATTTCCTGTCCTTGCCTATTTAAGTGGTACAGTGTGAAATATTTCCTGCTTAAAAACCTCAGCTTTGGCCGGCTAAGAACTTGCTTAATTCAACTGGACGTATAAGAGAATTTAAGTACCTTTATCTGTACTTTTAAAAAAAAATACAGTATTTAAATTGATTTTAACTGTGTTGCAGGAATATTAACTGAACTGGAAGTTTTGACTCTGCTCTTAGTGGCCTTGAAACTGCCCGCCCCTCTTGTAAATTTGTGTTTGGATACTCCTTCTGGGCCCATCTCATTTGCTCACTCAACTGAGTGCAGTGAGATCATATTCTGATTTCAGGCACTCCTACTGTGTACAAAGAGAGCATCTGGGAAACAGAAAAAAAAATTAAGTTTGTTCCCTGCCTTTCCTGTTAAGTGGTATAGACTATTTGTAGGCTTCTGAGCCCCCAAGCCCTTCTGTGTTGAAGGGAAGCCTTCTAGCTTAGTTTTTTTTTTTTCTTATAACTAGCCAATTTTCTAGTTTCAGGACTCAAATCTGCTTCTTTGATCTCAGCACTTGTTCAGAAAAAAAAAAAAATTCATCTGCTTTTACTGTACTTGTGTTTCTACCTACTTTATTTTACTTTTGCATCATCTTAAAAGTACTCAATTGTATTTATTACTGCTTGGTGTAACTCATTCAAAGCCTTTTGGTTTAAACACCTGGGCTTTGGACCAGTTGTTTTGCACTGAGAGGTTTTGTGGTCTGCACTGTAGTGGCAGAACAGGTAGCTTACATCCTTCTAGGTTGGGAACTGCTGATTGAGGGCTCAGTGTCTGTTATTCTAAAAGTGTATTAATTCTGGTTTAAGCACTTGGGCTTTCAGGCCAGTTATTTTACATTAATAGGGTTTGTGGTCTGCACTCTTGTGGGAGGAGAGGCTGGACTCTGCCCTACTGAGTTGGGAATTTCTGGTTAAAGGCTTATAGTGCATGCATATCTGAACTGCTTCTTACTGAAGTTGGTGTGCTTTGTTTGCTGTGGCATAGACTGGATTCGGGCCTGCTGGATCTAGCTTTGTTTGTGTAACTTGTGCACTCATCCAGGCATTCTCTAATGTATTCAATTGTATTTATTACTGCTTGGTAGTAACTTGATTAAAGTGTAGCTATCATTCTAAGACTTTTGGATTAAGCACTTGGGCTTCAGACCACTTGTTTTACATGAGGAAGGTTTTGTGGCATGCACTGTGGTGGCAGGACAGGTAGCTTTCATCCTTCTAAGTTGGGAACTGCTGATTGAGAGCCCAGTGTCTGTTATTCTTATAGTGTATTAGTTCTGGTTTAAGCACTTGGGCTTCAGGCCAGTTATTTTACATTAAGAAGGTTCGTGGTCTGCACTCTTGTGGGAGAAGAGGCTGGACTCTGCCCTTCTGAGCTGGGAATTTCTGGTTAAAGGTTTATAGTGCCTGAATATTTGAACTGTATCTTACTGAAATTGGTACACCTTGTTTGCTGTAGCATAGACTAGATCCAGGCCTGCTGAATCTAGCTTTGTTTATATGCTTGTTGTTTGTTTGCTTGTTATTTCCCTGGAACGCCAATTCCACCTAATACGCGGCTTCTCAGCACTTCTGTGGATCACTAGTGATATCTGCATTGCTTACTGTACTTATTTCCTTGTTTCACTTGAAAGAAAGTTACTGTTTGTTGTTTTTGCATTTAAGTTACCTGTAACACATTGCACTTAAGTTACCTGGCACTTGCTCACTAAAGCAATTACATAAGTCAGCACTAAAAATTAAAAGCACTACACCCTCACTCCCCACTGGCCCTTGTTTTCAATTATTAAGGAATTCCCAATATTATTCTAGCATGTCCAAAGGTCAGTTGTCAATTTCCTCTCCGGTCCAGCTGGTAAATCTGGGAATCTTGAGGCAATGTTACAACTGCCTCATGTACACAGACAACCCTCTCCTCCCAACAAATTCCAACACGTGAGAGATGCAACCATATAGCCAAACTGGAGGCTAAGCTCTCTCAACTCAGTACTGGCATAACCAGTCAGGAGGAGAAGGAAACCACACTCACTACAATTCCAGTCTCACATAGACCTACCACGAAAGCAAACCAAACGCATAATCACACAAAAACATACTCAGAGGCTCTAAATAAAGATCTGCCTAAGCAGCAGAGACCTCCAAAGCAGACACCCAAGCAACCGCTACCCCAAAACAAAACACGTGAAGCACATATCTCACAAAGCCAGTGTGCCGAACAGTCACAGCCCTTAAGACTAAACAACACACCTGATACACTTGTAATAGGTGACTCGATCGTCAGGCACACTGACGTCCAGCTCACCAGGCTGAACAAGGAGAGGGTCACAGTGAGCAGCCTGTCGGGTGCTAGGATCCGCCACATGACACAAGCACTCAGGTCACTGCAAGGCAAGTACAAATATGACTCAGTCATTGTCCATGCTGGTGTGAATGACCTGAGACGTACCTCCCT
Organism: Protopterus annectens; assembly: GCF_019279795.1. Taxonomy (NCBI): domain Eukaryota; kingdom Metazoa; phylum Chordata; order Ceratodontiformes; family Protopteridae; genus Protopterus; species Protopterus annectens. Next base: position 260,153,359 of record NC_056734.1, read on the forward strand.
GGACTACATGAAAAGAGACATAAAGGAGCTCTCTGAGCATGTAGCCCAGGCCAGTATGACCCTGACCTTGAGTAGCATCTTACCCTCACCAAGAATGATGCCACAATATGAAGACAAGATGATCAATTTCAACAATTGGCTTAAGTACTGTTGTCATTCAAAGGGGATCCAATGCCTGTCAGCTTGGGATGATATGCTCGACAAGCCACGATGCTTCACTAGGGACGGCTTGCACCTGTCACCCCTGGGCTTTCGGATATTGGCAAAGGCTCTTGCTACCCCCATAGTGCATTTTTTAGGCAAGGCTCAAAAGACAAACGCACCTCCATAGGTATCACAAGGGATAAGAAACTAAGAGTAATGCTACTCAATGCCAGAAGTCTAAACCTCAAGATGCATGCACTCGAAACTCTCCTTAGCATGGAGAACATCGATATCTGTGCAGTAACAGAAACCTGGTTCAGGGCTCCCGAGAGCACCCCAGCACTACCAGGTTATACCTCATACCATGCTTTTCAGCCCCAAAACTTGGACCGAACCACAAAAGGAGGGGGAGTATCGATATTCATCAAAGATACCCACACCTCCAGGTTGGTGGCAAAGCACGAAGCATCAGAGACTATCCATATGCAACTAACAGTGGGTAAAACTGCCTTCCAGTTTATAGCCTGCTAGAGACCACCCTCCCAAACCCAGGAACCCCACTCAGCCTTCCTGAGAACACTGGAAAATATGAAGGTCTCTCCAAATACCATTATATTGGGCGACTTCAACTACCCAAACATAGACTGGGAGCATTACTCTAGCTCCAACACCCTAGCCCAAAGGTTCCTAGAATTTATAAATTCAAATGCTATGGAACAACTTGTTACCACTCCCACAAGAGGGGAAAACATACTGGACCTGATCATCACCAACATGGGGACTCTATGCTCCAGACCAGAAGTGTATCCCTCACTGGTAAGATCAGACCATAAACTAATCTCACTGGATATTCACATCCCGACCCCACCCCCTGCCCAGAAAACCACAGTGAAAAACTTCTCTAAAGCAAATTTCACACTCCCCAAAACCGAGGTGGAATCCTTAAAAGCCCCCAGGCCTGTGGAAAATACGGCCCAGACTGCAGAATCCTTTATAAACGCATTCTATGAATACCTTCAGGAATGCATGGATCATGCAATCCCAAATAAAATCAAGACCCAATCCTCCAAAGGCAGACGTCCTGTCTAGTGGACCCCAGCCATAAACAAACTATACAATAGAAGGAGGAAGCTACTAAATGATAAAGCAAAATCCCAAATAGGGAAGGCATCACTGATCAGTATTAGCAAAAAATTACGGGCACTCATAAAATTGTCTAAGGCCAGCTTCGAGAGAAACATTGCACAGGAAACTAAGGATAATGACAAGGCTTTCTTTAGTTATGTTAGGAACCTGGGTGGGAATTCCCAGATATGCTCAGAATTAGTCCAAAATGACAAAAAATACACTGAACCCACAGACATTGCCAACATCCTAGCTGACAGGTTCAGTGCAAACCCCCCCCCCCCTTCCCCACCAAAAGGGCAAATATCTATCCCAGCAGAATGCTGCCCCCCTGACATCTCAGATGCTCAGGTAAGAGCCGCCCTCTCCAAAGCAAAAAACACAGCATCAATGGGAACAGACGGTGTCCCGGGCTGTGTCCTACATGAACTCCAAGAAGAGCTCAACCCAAACATAAAACTACTGTTCAATCTCAGACTTACTACAGGATATGTGCCCAAAGAGTGGCGTACAGCAACAGTGGTCCCTCTCCATAAAGGTGGTGCCTCAATGGATCCTGGAAACTATCGCCCCATAAGCCTGACTAGCTTGGTCTGCAAAGCTATGGAAAGGATCATCATGGACCTCATAAATAAAGATATTGGGGACCTACAGACACTGGATCCTACCCAGTTCGGCTTTGTTAAGGGCAGATCCTGCCTCTTAAACCTGGTTGATTTCTTTGAAACAGTCACCAAGGCCATTGACGAGGGGAAGGTGGTCCACACAGCCTACCTGGACCTCGCAAAAGCCTTTGATACAATACCCCACTCGGGCATTATAGATAAACTCACCAGCTTAAATATAAACCCCTATGTCACTAGATGGATTGCAAACTGGCTCAAGGACAGAACCCACATGGTTAGAATTGCTGGAGCCATGTCAGACTCCAAACCAGTTACAAGTGGTGTCCCACAAGGCTCAGTCCTTGGACCTCTCTTGTTCGGTATATATTTCTCGGAGGTACAGGCTAACATGGAAGGACTGTGGCTGACCAAGTTCGCAGATGACTGCAAACTGGGCACCATAATCGACTCTCCAGCCAACACAAGCATCCTCCAAAATGGCCTCATAGAAACAGACAACTGGTGCCAGAGCCATGGCCTCAAGCTAAATGCCAAAAAGTGTATAGTCATCCCCTTTGGCAAAAACAAAGTGCCCACAAATTACCACATAGGTGGTAATCCATTAAGTACAGAAGAAATAATTAGGGACCTGGGGACCCAAGTTGATAGCAGTCTCTCATTTGACAACCACGTGGCCAAAGTGGTTAGAAAAACATTTTATATAGCCCACCTAATCATGAAGGGATTCACATCTAGATCAGGGGAGGTCATCGTGCCTCTTTACTCATCCCTCATCAGGCGCATAATTGAGTACAATGCCCCTTTTGGGATGTACCTTACCAGACACCTGCAGCAACTGGAAAGACCCCAAAAGTACCTCACCAAGAGGATCAAAGGGCTCAAACAGATGCCATATGCTGCCCGGTTAAAGAAACTCCAGGTCTACTCAGTGGCATACCACCTGTTCAGAGGCGATCTGTGCCTGACGTATAAAGCCATGTCCAACCCGGAATTAATGGACATGCTGCACCTCAGAAAATCCAAATCCCATCGAGCTACGCGCTCGAGAGACTTGAACCTTAGCACTAAAATAAATAGGACATGCTGGAGGGACAAATTCATAACCCAGAGGCTCCCTTCACTCTGGAATAAAATCCCAGTCCAGGTTAGGCAGAGTCCCTCATTGACTCTCTTCAACAGCAATCTTGATGAGTGGATGGGCGATCATAGGTTTACCCGTGGTATCACTTCTGTGTCACTGTTAGACAGAGGCACAGTATACTAACCTCGAAAAAGGGCATAGCAAAATAAATTTAAAATGGGTGGCAAAAGCCAAACACATTCTAGCTAGGCTTATAAATGCCCTAGGGCAGATAGCCTAGTATGAACCTATGAACCTATGTAGCTGTTGATTACCACATTCTTCTGTTCCTTATAACAGAATATTTACTTCAGATTCCTCTTCGTTTTATACACAAATTTGGAAACATTTACAGTAAACAGTCTAGCCCAGGTCCTCTTAAATTATTCAGTATATGCCAGTGTTTTTGTTTCTTTTTCTACCAATCTCATAGAACTATTATAGGATAAAGTGTGTCTTAAACTAACCTTACTATTGTCTCTACTAGCTGTTGTTCACTTATTGCCTGAAATGTAGGCACATGAGCAGTAGCCCTGTCCTTCATTACCATGATCTTTGCATTGCTAATTTCACATTTCTGATATCCATGTTCTAAAAATTGCTCAGAAAGTGTGTTAAATTTGGAATTTAAAAGCTGTTCATTGATACTGAATTTCTCCAATAGAATGAGTTCTGTACTTTCATATGTTTGACATGCATATTTTGTATTTACATTGCAGATTGTGCAAACATTAGGCCATATTGACAATGATACCAACTAATGAAGCTTTGCTTGCAAAGATCTTGAGTGGAACAGTTAGGAATGCTTGCATGTCAGTGAACTGTCTGACATGCATATTTTGTATTTACATTGCAGATTGTGCAAACATTAGGCCATATTGACAATGATACCAACTAATGAAGCTTTGCTTGCAAAGATCTTGAGTGGAACAGTTAGGAATGCTTGCATGTCAGTGAACTGTCTGACAGCTGTTATTATCATCCATCATATACATGGCCAATACACTGTAATGTGAAACAACAGGATTTAATTCATGGTACTACAATGTCCAAGAATGAAATGGTATATATGTTATCTGTGCATTATGTAATGAATTGTGATCAATGCATTGCTAGTTTCTTTCTGCCTGTCAAGGCACATTGCTTTTCACCTTAACATGTAACATACACTACTTGAATGTGTTATCTCACTCCTGTAGTTAGATTTCTCCTATGGTGCTAGCAGTTAATAAAATGTACTCTAGCTTGTGTACTTAGATAGGAAGGTGTTCAAGTCCAGCAGTGACTGATAGCATGAGGGTGTGTGTGTGTGTGTGTGTGTGTGTGTGTGTGTGTGTGTGTGTGTGTGTGTGTGTGTGTGTGTATGTGGGGATGTGTGACTCTAGTGCTAGGTAGGAATGTCTTTAAATACAGATCTGATGTGTATAATTCCCCTCAGGAAACATCTTTACACTGGGAGATCGCTCGCCATCAATGTCATTCTCCTTTAGGCCAAACATCTGCTCTGCAATACACTCATCATTTCATCCATTCAAATGTGCTCTATCTCACACTTGTAGTCAGAATTATCCTGTGGCACTGCTGAATAATACACTGTGCTCCAACTTGAGTATATTGTATTAACCACCAGTCCAAACTAGCTTGAGTTACTTAGATAGGTAGGTGGACAAATCCATCCCTGCTTCACTTGCATGAGTGTGTGCATGTGTGATTCCAGAGCAAAATAAGCAGATCTGATTTGTCTACCAGTAGATAGCTGCTTCATAAGTTTCAGCCCCTTTTATCCCAAACATCTGCTTGGCTAAACACTGATGGTGTAATCATTTCAAATGTTCTGTATCTCACATATGTAGTCATACTTTTCCTGTGGCACTGGTGGTTGATACAATGTACTATAGCCTATGTACCTAGATAGGTAGGTGCCCAAATCTAGCAGTGACTCACTTTTATTAGACTGTATGTGAGTTTCTAGTGCTGAGTAGGAATGACTTCACACATAGATGTGATATGTACACTTACACTTGGAGAGAACTTTCTTATCAGGTTCAGTCCTTTTTAGCCCTGACATCTGCCTTACTACAGTAAATACTGATGAGGCCAGCTATTCAAGTGTGCTCTATCTCACAATTGTAGAAAAACATCTTCTTTGTTTCTGGAGATTAATATAATGCTCTATATGTTATGGACTTAAGTAAACAGGTATTTAAATCTGACAAGCTCTAAACATTGTATGCGTGTGTTACTACAGTGACAGGGATGATTGGATTATCAAACACATGGTATGTACACCTATCCAACATAACACCTGTGGTGTGTGCAACTCCACTCAGGAAAGGGATTGACACAGAGAGAGGCCTCACACTACTCTTTAAATCACTTTTAAGCCACATATATCACTTGAACACAATGATGATATTATCCTTTCAAATATTTTCTGTCTCACATTTTTAGTAAGACTTCACCTGTGATGTGGTTAATGCACAGTTCTCTAGACATTGGACATAAACTAGTAGCTGTTCAAATCCAGCAAGGTCAACATAATGTGAAGTACAGTTCATAGGTTCATAGGTGATTATTAGGCTAATGACACAAGAGCCTTACAAGCCTAGACAATAATACCCAGGATATGACAATATTATATATTATTTCCTTAGATATGGGATGGGGTAGTATCAGAGTTGTGGTTCTTTGGGTGTTCGAGCTCTGAGTCATTTTTCAGACTTCCTCTCTCCATAAGGGTCATGGACAGTACACCTGGAGTGAATTTACAGTTCCCCATCCATTTATCCAAATTCTTTTTGAAGTGAGTGATGGACTGGCTTTGCTTTACAAAGATGGGAAGCTTATTGCAGAGATGAGGTAGCCTTTAGAATACAAATCTGTTTCTCTAGCAAGTCCTGTTAGAGTCATGAAAACGGTAGAGGTCCGTGGAATGCATAACCTTTGTAAAAGTTTTTGCAATATGCAATATTTGCATTAGGGCCGATCACAGAAGACTTTGTAGGTCAGGCACAAGCCCCCTTTCAATAAATGATATGAGGCAGAGTAAAAGGATAGGGCCTTTAGTTGGTCTGTATAAGACATGTGTCTCATGCTTTGTATTGTTTTAGTGAGAAACCTCTGGGGCCACTCCAATTTGGTCAAAGTGCCTGGTAAGGTACATGTAGAAGGGAGCATTGTACTTGATTATCAGCCTGATGAAGGCTGAGTATAATGGCATTATGACTTCCTTTGATCATGACGCCATGCTTTTACTTATAAGTTGAACTTCACAGAAGGATTTCCTCACTACTGTAGCTACCTGGTGGTCAACGTTTAGGTTACTATCTATCTGTGCTCCTAGGTCTCTCACCACTGGGTCTACTTTTAGTGGCATGCTATCAATATTATAATTTGTAGGGATATCTGATTTATGGAGGGGTATTATTATGCATTTTTTAGCATTTTGTCTCAGACCATGGTTTTGGCACCAGTCATTTGCCATTTTAGGCCTGCTTTTAGGATATCTGCATCATTTGAGGATTCAGTGATTACTCCCAACTTACAGTGATCAGTGAACCTGGTAAGCCAGAGGCTTCCAACACTGGAGTTCAGTTCAGAGAAATATATACCAAACAGTAGAGGTCCCAGCACTGAGCCCCCCTGGCCACAGCTAGTAGGACATTTCTTATCATAAGTGGATTCACCTATCCACACAATGTACATCCTATCAGTGAGCTAGTTGGCTAGTCAACTGATGAGAATTGTGTCAAAAGCTTTGCCAAGTCTAGATAAGTGGTGTGCACCATTTTACCATCATCCATGGCCCTGGTGACTTTCTCAGAGAAGTCCAGCAGACTGAGCAAGCAAGACTTCTCTTTGACAAAGACAAATTAGGTGTCTAGTTTTTAGAGAGTTTCTATGTTGTTATTGATCAGGTCAAAGATAATTCTCTCCATGACCTTGCAGATAAGACTGGTCAAGCGTATGGGTCTGTAGTTACCTGGGTCATTTGATGGGCCCCTATTGTGCAGACGGATGACTGTTGCAGTCCTCTATTCTTCTGGGGCAAAGCCTGCCTGGAGGCTATGGATAAAGAGGGTTCCTTGTAGCCATGATAGATTCTGTTTTAAGCTATTTAAGAAGCATTCTGGAATGTTGCCAGGACCCATGGAGGCTGTGTTTTGGGCTTTACCAAGTGCAATAAGGACCTGCTCCCTTTTAAGGACTGGTAGAGGGATGGCTGTAGATATTTCTGCGGGTGTGGTAGGAGGTAATGGGGGAGAATTTTGAACTGAACTTGTTGGCTAGCAGGTTTGCTATAATTTTGGGCTGGGTGTACCTGTTGCCATTTATAATTGATTTGGCACATTGCTGAGTGTTTCCCCCTGAGATTAAAAACATAATTAAGAAAGCCTTATAGTTATCTTTCACCTAGGAGGCTATTTTTGTCTCATAGTTTGCTTTGACAGATTTGTCCAGCTACAAAGAAATAAGCCAGCAACAAGTAGACTGTAATGAAACAAAAGTAGTTTAATAAAAACTACTAAACCAGCATTGTAGCATCCTAACACAAACCGATTTCGGCCTGGGTTTTGAACCTAGCCTTCTTCAGTGTACAGCAAGCTTTGTCCAGCTATCTAATTTGTTGTTTAGACTGGAGGGTGTCTTTTTGCACTGTTTTGTCTGTTCCTTTTTGACTTTGGAAATGATTTTTTTTCTTTTTGTTGAATAGCCTATTTATGGTAGGGATATACCAGGGTGGTTTATTTTTTCCAGTAATCACAGATTTGACTCAAGACAGGTATTGCCTCCTCTATGCAGCTACAAATGTGGTTGTACAGTGCTTTTGGGTACAGCTCAGACTAGGCCTCAGATGTCATCCAGGTGCAGAAAGGCTTGGAAGTTTAATAAGCTGGCATTTAGTCTGAGGCAACTGGTCATAGCAAAGTTCTTAACAGGTTTGTAATGTGATGGGGTTCTTGGTTAGCTTTCATAATAAAGGAGATCCTAAAATCTTATCAAGGAGGAGTTAATGCATGGAAGGGAGCACATCCCCCATGCCCATGAGTACTAGGTGCAAGATATTTGTACCTCTAATTCAGGACCTAACTAGTTGTTCCATGGTGTTTGCATTGACAAAGTCCAAAATCTCTGAGCAAGTGAATCATGGGTCATATAAATTTCCCAGTTTATGGAGGGGTAGTTGAAGTCACCCATAAGTATGGTGTCAGGCTGAATGTTAATGGATTCCAGTAGGTTTAGGTAGGAGGTGTTTTCTTGACTCATGTTAGGGGATCTGTAACTAGCAAAGATATGATGGAGGGTTGCCCCTACTTATGGGTTTGCTGGGCATGGAGAAGCTCAAGTGGATGGACCAGTCTAGCAGTGTACTTATCCTTTACAGACACTCAGACACCTCCTTCCTTTGTTTTATCCTGAGCTGAGGAGGATCACAATGAAAGAAAGGCATTGTAGCCTTTGATAGCTGGGGTGCTTTCTATGGTTCTGAAGCATGTGTCTTTGAATGCACATATGTCTGCATTCTCCAGGGTGAGGAGTGCTTCCAGGAAGTGCATTTTTTTATTTAAACTCCTAGCATTGAGCAGCAGTACCTTCAGGTATTTATGCATTATTTTTGTTATGTGGAGGGTTTAATAACTTGGCATGGCCAAAAAAAGGCCCTATGGGGATAGATAAAGTTGTTGCCAGTATCCAGAAAGCAAGCGGTGACAAGTGCATACTATTTCTGGAAATGCATTGTGGTTTGTCGATCATATCTCCCAAGGCTGACAGATGTTAGATCCCCTTGTTGTGGCACCAGAAACTAAGCCAATTGTTGAAGTCAGAAATTTTTTCCTGTTAATGTGTCATCATCATTGGTGAAGGTAGGATGCTAATCGATGTTAGATTCATACCCAGCTGGGGCACATATTCATAGAGCTCCATCATGTCTCTCTTCATATACTCCAGTGAGGTATGTCTTATGTTGTTTATGCCCACATGGACTATGACTACATCATTCTGGTACTTGTGGTTTAAAGACCTAAGTGCATGTGTAATCTGGCTGATCCTGGCTCCAGATTGACAGCTCACTGTGATCTTCTCCTTGTTTAGCCTGGTAAGAGGGACATCAGTATCTCTTACAATGGAATCCCCAATAACTAGAATGTTTGGTTGTGCAGTGCATTGCCTAATGGGCTTGGAAGTATAGCTACTATGATTTAAGGAGTTATGTGGTTATGTGATATGTGAGGGGCTGTCTTTTTTGAGTGAGTGCCTGGCCACTGAGTGATGCTTTTAGGAGATCATGAAGGTTTGGGTAGATTACAAGTGAGTACCTTCTCATATGTGGGTCTATGTGTTTGTTGTTTGGCAAAATCAGGAGAACTTTAGCAAAATCAGAAAAGCTTTTTTAGTATTAGAGGAGGTTAGAAAATATCAGAATATTATTAATATGACCTAAGAAAAGTACAGTAGCAAATAGATGCTGATTCTTTAACCAGTACAGGGTAAAAAAGTGATAAATTCAACCAAATTAATAAATGCAACACAGACGTGTTAAATAACACTGAGACAGTTAGAACACTGCCTTATCAAATGAGGCCTCAAAATCTTTCCATCCTTTTTTGGTTAAACAGAGAGACCTTCTACCACATTGATGAAATCACTCCATTCAAACAGATGTTCTTTAACACTTGCAGAAAGGTTTCCCTTGTGATGCATGTAGTTAATCCTGACTTCTATGGGATAGGAATTTTGATGAGCAGGTATTCAAATCTGGTAATGTATATGTGCAAAACAATATTGATGGACAAGAGTGGTTTACACAACAGATAGTGATATGGCTAACTTGCAGTTATGTGAACAGTGGCATGGCTAAAGCATTTTGATCCCTCAATGAAATTGGGGGTGGGGGGGCACATGACAATTTAAAACATTGTTTAAGTCAGACCTTGAAATTTATCCTTTATACACATGCATATTAAATGTTCTGTGGAAGAAGCAGGTAATGCACAGCTCAGTAGATAGGCAGGGAGTTCAATCTGGCAATGTACGTCTGCCAGGTAATAGTGACAAACAGGAGTATCTGGCTCAAACAATGGTGATATGGCATACTCACAGTTTTTTGAACACTAACAGGGTTAAAATTTTTTTGAGGACTCAGGCTACATTTTAGAGGAGCCATATCCATTCCAAAACACTACTGATGATATCCTTTCGAATGTGTGCTTCATGACCCATCCAATATGATTATTTCTGTGGCATCAGTGGCTGATATACAGCTTCATGATGAATGACATCAGGGAGTCAGGTAAGGTATAACCACTGAGTATATCAGAGAATATTTACAGGCAGGGTCTGCTTCATCAAAATAAATGCTATTTATCAGATGACTAATGCAAACATTTACTATTGTGGATGAAAAGGGCAATCTTTGTATTCCCTTTAATGGGAGGCATACACATTGTGACACGATGCTCAGGTTACCCCTTCAAGTGTGTATTGTATGACAAATGTGTTGTGCATTATCATGTAGCGTCATCAGTTAGTGCAAGAGTAAAGAGAAACTTGACATGGATTGCATATGCTCAATTCCAGTGGTGTATGCCTTTTCTTATTTTGTTCCCTAACTAATGTTTAAAAGCAAAAATGTCATATTCATCAGTTTCTGATGTGTGTCATTCTGAAAAGTAGTCACAAAGTGTGATTGCACTTGTGTTATGATACTTTCTTAGGGGTTTGTAGTGGAAAGGTGATGTTAATCCATTCCTCACTTTAATTCCTTATGAGAATGCCCAATATAATAACATATTATTTGTACACCATTAAGTACAAAGCATATTAAGTAATCAATGTTATGGAATAGCCATTGTCATTTGTTTTAATATGGCTCTGTCAACGTCTGTGCAATGGACATAGTGACCAATGTGCAGATGATACCATCACTGTTACAGGCTAGTATCCAATTATTGCATGTGACATGCAAATTTTAAGCAGTTCACTTACTAATTGATACTAACATTGCACCTTTGTGTGAGTTATGGTTGTTTATTGTCATGCAGGTATTGCAAATATGTTCAACAAGGCTCACTTCAGGACAAATTATGGTTTACAACATGATTCTGTGCTGCATTCAGAGGTGCACTTTAACAGACCCTAAATGTGTATTGTGTGTAAGTTGCAGCAGGAATTATACAAGGAATATGACAATTATACTGCTAAAACTGCTGTATAATTCAATCATATTGAAATGACAGGTGCAACAGCTCCCATATAGATGTTATTACATAATACTCTTAACATGTAAACTGTTTTTGGCTTACATCTTCTATGGTCTAAATATCCATATGTGTTCATCTGATCGTGCATACCTCGATCATATACACAGACTTAGACTGACATTCATACATATATAAGCCAAATGTCAAGGAAGTGACTCCTTATGACTTTTGCCTAGAAGAACTGCATGTTAATACGTCACATGACCATGTCCCTCATTTCACAACTACGTACATCTTCCCTCCTTTATAGCTAGACATCTGTAACTGTGCATTACAGCATAGTGTTCTGTTAATATGCTGTTAACAGAGACAGAAATGTGTATGTGACAGGTCCTTCTTTATTGCACTAGCTAACTACATGGGATGTATTAACACTCTCACTTCCTACCACTCACAACATGCAAGTTGCTGCTACAACTGATTGTTTTCACAGTAACTACTAAACCTGGAAGGATTGTACAGGTGGGAATAATCTCAGTATGTCACTATTTTTACATATGGGTAATTTGCCATTACACCTTTATTTTTGTTTCTTTAATGTATACAGGGCAAGGAAAATGACAGAGTTGTTTAACCAGCAGATCTGTTCAAGCATCAATTCATTTCTATGGAAATTGCTGCTATTCTTTAATCTCACAATATACCTAACAATGCCAGTGAAGTTCCTTAACTATGCACTACCTGAACCTGACATGTATACAGTACCTTCTACTGTGTCCTGCTGTGTCAGCTTTCCAGGTCAACTGTTATCTCTCAGTTGTCCATATTATTTATGAACTTTCCTTATTTTATTACTTTATAGCTCTGTCTATCTCAGTCCTTTCGTAAATGTGGTGACCTTGTGTAAATGGTGGTTGAATTAGACTTACCATTGTTTAATGACAATAAGTACAGTTGTAGCCTTTTTTTATGCTAAACATATGTGATAAGTTCACTATCATCTCCTTCTGTCAATATTTCATTTGTAAAGTCATGTAAATGTGTCCCTGAGAGGTCCTGATTAGCTCTGGAATTCTCCCTAATTATAATTGGAGGAGGTGTATATGAATCTATAGATAACAAACAGGTTCTTGTTAATCTCCCACTGCATTGTATTTATGTATTTCAAAATGTGGTTGCTAGTATTGTGCCATTTATGTATACTAATTTACTGAGATTTAACATATTTATCATACGATGTTTATATTGTGTGCTTAAGCCCACCTGCACCTCGACATAGCTGCTAGCAGGTGTTCTAGCCATGAACAAGTGTTGCTTGACATGTAAAGTTGCTTATCATCTTGAAAATTTAATGAGCAATGCTACTCATCATGCAAAGATGGACAATCATGTAGCTTTTCGCATGATGTGTAGACACTTGTTAATGAATGCCTGGGTGTAATTTAAAGTTTGACATTTCCCTTCTAGAGCATACTTCACATAAAAAACAAATGTATCATTGTGTCACCCGTTAAGGCCTTAAGGCAAAATAGCTGAAAACCAATGTTTTGGTCATAGGAGAATCCGTATTGAGGTTCACAGATGTCTCCCTCATCAGGTTGTACAAGAAGAAAGTCACCGGATAGTTGCTGTCAAGTGCCATGATCTTCAAAGTCATGCATTATCTCAGATGTCTCAACAATTGCAGTTATACCTCTGTTATACTCCATGTTGGAGTAGATGACTTCAGAAGTACCTCACTGGACTATATGAAGAGAGATATGATTGTGGTCTCAGATTATGAGCCCAGACAGGTATGTCTGTAGCCCTAAGCATCATTCTACCTTCACCCAGGATAATGCCTCAATACAAACAAAAGAATTATCAACTTCAACAATTGGCTTAGCTACTGATGTCAGTCCAGGGGGATATAGTATTTGTCAGCCTTGGGCAAAATGGATGTCAGACCACAATGCTTTGCCAGGGATTCTCTTCATCTGTCACCTCTTGCCTTTCAGTTACTAGCATTGTGGCATTTTTTTAAAAATGCCCTAAGAAAAAAATTCCTGATGTAAACATTTCCTCAAAAGACAAACTCATGGTTATGCTGCTTAATGCAAGGAATCTAAATCAGAAACTACAGTCAATGGAGGCACCACTTACTTGGGAAGATGTTGATATTTGTCCAGTCTCTGAGATGGTTTAGGGCCGCAGAAAGTACTCAGGCCATGAAAGGCTATAATACCTTCAGGCTGCAAAATGGACATGTAAGCACCAAAGGATGAGGTGCATCCATCTTCATAAAAGGCAAATACACCTCAAGACTGGTTAAGCAGTAAGACTCCCTACAGTTACTCCAAGTCCAACTAACAGTAAGAAAGATCCCCCCACATCATTGTTAGGCACAGTTCCACCAACATGCACCATGAAAACCGCATAGTGCGTTAATGGGCCTAACTGACTCAGTCATGATACAGCTAAGCTTCCCAGGCATGAGTGTATTTAACTATCCTTCCATCGATTTGGATACATATATGAGATCAAAAACTCACCCTAAGGTTTACCCACTTTGTAGACACAAATGCTCTCAGTCCACACCCCCACAAGGGTCTCAAATGTCCTTGAGCTAGTACTCAACAACATCGGAGATCACTGTACCACCCCATGTATGAAACCCTCCCTGGTAAGGTCTGACTATAAATCAGTCAAGTTCAATGTAACAATCATACCTGACCCCTACCCATGATACTAAAGATTGAAATGTTTCTCTAAAGCAAACTATAATCTACTAAGCAATGGCATAAATAGTTTAAAAACTCCTGATACCACTGACAGTAAAGACTCCTATATAGAGGTGTACACAATTGCCTTGTATAAACACCTTTACAAGTATATAGACGTAGCCATACCAGAACATATCAAAACTTATTCACGAAAAAACAAGTCACCCTGGTGTATACCTAGCATAAATAGATTATGCAACAAGAGAAATTAACACATATCTGAGAATTAGAGGAAACAAGTCTCAGCAGAAGAATACCTTCCATAGCTTGAGCAAGCTAATTAGGCATCTTGTTAAGTCCTCTAAAGCTAATTATGAAACTAAATTAGCATCCATAGCTAAGGATAATCACAAGGTGTTATTTAGCTATGTCTGCAATGTAAAAGGGAAGGCCCAACTTTGCACCAAATTCATAGTGAAAGTTACCACTCATACTGAACCTGAGGACATCACCAACCTATTAGCAGACCAGTTTGGCAAAAATTTCACACCACTGTCTCCACCAATCATACCCCAAAGCATACCTGTCACCAATTCTCTACCTATTATCTCAAAAGAATAGGTCATACCTGCACTGACCAAGCCAGAAATGCAGCCTCTACGGGACTGAATAACATCCAAGGCTGCTTACTAAATTGTGTAAAGTATGAGTTAGCAGAACCACTTGGTACTCTCATCAACCACAGTCTAAATAGTAGCTTTATCCCAGCAGAGTGGAAAACGGCAACTTTAATTCCCTTACACAGAGGGGGTCCCTCAATTGACCCAGGGAACTATAAACACATAAGCCTGACCAGCCTTGTCAGTAAAGCCAGGGAGAAAATTATCTTGGAACTTATCAACAAGGGCATTGATGACTTTCAAACTTTCGAGCTGACCCAGTCTGTCTTAGTTAAAGGCAGATCATGCCTGTTAAACCCAGTAGAATTCTTTAAGAGTGTCATCAAAACCCTGGATGAAGGGAAATCAGAACATACTGCCTATCTCAACTTGGCCAAGGGCTTTTACAAAATCCTCCCCTCAGTCAACACTGAGAAAATTCACCAGCTGTGGATTGACCCATACATCATTAGATGGGTAGGCAACTGTCTCACCAACAGAACACATGCAGTCATAGTTGGAAATTTCACCTCTACCATCAAACCTGTTACCAGTGGTGTTCCACAAGGGTCTGTGCTGGGTCTCCTACTGTTCAGAATGTATTTCTCATAAATTCAGGTGATAATAGATGGCTTGTGGCTCACCAAGTTTGTTGATGACTGCAAACTCTGTGCAAACATTGAGTCCTCAAACTATGTCAACATGCTACAAAATGGACTTAAGTACATAAATTATTGTTGCATAAGTCACACACTTAAAGTTGACCTCAAAAATGCACTATTATCCTATTCAGCAAAGGAGAAGTCCCTGAAAATTACACAATTAATGATACTCCCTATTTTCCAAACCAATGTTAAAAAAATTGGGAACGCAAGTTAATAGCAATCTCACCTTTGATCATCATGTATCTACAGTGGTAAGGTGAATCTTTTATGTTGCAGATCTCATAAGTAAGGACATATCTTCTAAGACTAAGGATGTTATCAATCCACTGTCATCCCCCATCAGACCAGTAATAGAGTACAATGCTCAGTTTTGCAGGTTCCTCACCAGACACCTGCAACAGCTGAATACGCCTAAGAGGTTTCTCACCCAAAACCTTGTGGGACTTAAACACATGACTTACATGGGCAGACTGAAGGCCCTGTCACTGTACTCTGTATTGTATAGACTGCTGAGAGACAATTTGTGCTTGGAAACTTGATTAAAGTGTAGCTATCATTCTAAGTCTTTTGGATTAAGTACTTGGGCTTCAGACCAGTTGTTTTACATTAGGAAGGTTTGTGGCCTGCACTGTGGTGGCAGGACAGGTAGCTTGCATCCTTCTAAGTTGGGAACTACTGATTGAGGGCTCAGTGTCTGTTATTCTAACAGTGTATTAGTTCTGGTTTAAGCACTTGGGCTTCAGGCCAGTTATTTTACATTAAGAAGGTTTGTGGTCTGCACTCTTGTGGGAGGAGAGGCTGGACTCTGCCCTTCTGAGCTGGGAATTTCTGGTTAAAGGCTTATAGTGCCTGCATATTTCAACAGTTTCTTACTGAAATTGGTACACCTTGTTTGCTGTAGCATAGACTAGATCCAGGCCTGCTGAATCTAGCTTTGTTTGTGTGCTTGTTGTTTGTTTGCTTGTTATTTCCCTGAAACACTTATACCACCTAAAACGCGGCTTTTCAGCGCTTCTATGGATCCCTAGTGATATCTGCATTGCTTACTGTACTTATTTCCTTGTTTCACTTAAAAGAAAGCTACTGTTTGTCATTTTTGCATTTAAGTTACCTGTAACACATTGCATTTAAGTTATCTGGCACTTGCCCACTAAAGTAATTATATAAGTCAGCACTAAAAAATTAAAAGCACTACACCCTCACAAACTCCCCTTGAGTACCTTGTTCCCCATTGGCCCTTTTTTTTCAATTCTAAAGGAATTCCCAATACTATTCTAGTATGTCCAAAGGTCAGTTGTCAATCTCCTCTCTGGTCCAGCTGGTGAATCTGGGAATCTTGAGGCAATGTTACAACTGCCTCATGTACATAGACAACCCTCTCCTCCTCCCAACAAATTCCAACACATGTGAGAGATGCATCCATATAGCCAAACTGGAGGCTAAGCTCTCTCAACTCAGTAGTGGCGTAACCAGTCAGGAGGAGAAGGAAACCACACTCACTACAATTCCAGTCTCACATAGACCTACCACGACAGCAAACCAAACACATAAACACACAAAAACATACTCAGAGGCTCTAAATAAAAATCTGCCTAAGCAGCAGAGACCTCCAAAGCAGACACCCAAGCAACCACTACCCCAAAACAAAACACGTGCAACACATAGCTCACAAAGCCAGTGTGCTGAACAGTCACAGCCCTTAAGGCTAAACAACACACCTGATACACTTGTAATAGGTGACTCTATCGTCAGGCACACTGACGCCCCGCTCACCAGGCTAAACAAGGAGAAGGTCACGGTGAGCTGCCTGTCGGGCGCTAGGATCCGCCTCATAACACAAGCACTCAGGTCACTCCAAGGCAAGTACAAATATGACTCAGTCATTGTCCATGCTGGTGTGAATGACCTGAGACGTACCTCCCTGGACTACATGAAAAGAGACATAGAGGAGCTCTCTGAGCATGTGGCCCAGGCCGGTATGACCCTGACCTTGAGTAGCATCTTACCCTCACCAAGAATGATGCCACAATATGAAAACAAGATGATCAATTTCAACAATTGGCTTAAGTATTGGTGTCATTCAAAGGGGATCCAATGCCTGTCAGCCTGGGATGACATGCTCAACAAGCCACGATGCTTCGCTAGGGACGGCTTGCACCTGTCACCCCTGGGCTTTCGGATATTGGCAAAGGCTCTTACTACCCCCATAGTGCCTTTTTTAGGCAAGGCTCAAAAGACAAATCCACCTCCATAGGTATCACAAGGGATAAGAAACTAAGAGTAATGCTACTCAACGCCAGAAGTCTAAACCTCAAGATGCACACACTCGAAACTCTCCTTAAGCATGGAGAACATTGATATCTGTGTAGTAACAGAAACCTGGTTCAAGGCTCCCAAGAGCACCCCAGCACTACCAGGTTATACCTCATAGCATGCTTTTCAGCCCCAAAATTTGGACCGAACCACAAAAGGACGGGGAGTATCAATATTCGTCAAAGATACCCACACCTCCAGGTTGGTGGCACAGCAAGAAGCATCAGAGACTATCCATGTGCAACTAACAGTGGGTAAAACTGCCTTCCATTTTATAGCCTGCTACAGACCACCGTCCCAAACCCAGGAACCCCACTCGGCCTTCCTGAGAACACTGGAAAATATGAAGGTCTCTCCAAACACCATTATATTGGGTGACTTCAACTACCCAAACATAGACTGGGAGCATTATTCTAGCTCCAACACCCTAGCCCAAAGGTTCCTTGAATTTATAAATTCAAATGCTATGGAACAACTTTTTATCACTCCCACAAGAGGGGAAAACATACTGGACCGGATCATCACCAACATGGGGACTCTATGCTCCAGACCAGAAGTGTATCCCTCACTGGTAAGATCAGACCATAAACTAATCTCACTGGATATTCACATCCCGACCCCACCTCCTGCCCAGAAAACCACAGTGAAAAACTTCTCTAAAGCAAATTTCACACTCCTCAAAACCGAGTTGGAATCCTTCAAAGCCCCCGGGCCTGTGGAAAATACAGCCCAGACCGCAGAATCCTTTATAAATGCATTCTATGAACACCTTCAGGAATGCATGGATCATGCAATCCCAAATAAAACCAAGACCCAATCCTCCAAAGGCAGACGTCCTGTCTGGTGGATCCCAGCCATAAACAAACTATACAATGGAAGGAGGAAGCTACAAAATGATAGAGCAAAATACAAAAAAGGGAAGGCATCTCTGATCAATATTAGCAAAAAACTACGGGCACTCATAAAATCGTCTAAGGCCAGCTTCGAGAGAAAAATTGCACAGGACACTAAGGATAATCACAAGGTATTCTTTAGTTATGTTAGGAACCTGGGTGGGAATTCCCAGATATGCTCAGAATTAGTCCAAAATGACAAAAAATACACTGAACCCACAGACATTGCCAACATCCTAGCTGACAGGTTCAGCGCAAATGTCTCCCCCCCCTCCCCACCAAAAGGGCAAATATCTATCCCAGCAGAGTGCTGCCCCCCTGACATCTCAGATGCTCAGGTAAGAGCCGCCCTCTTCAAAGCAAAAAACACAGCATCAATGGGACCAGACAGTGTCCCGGGCTGCGTCCTACATGAACTCCAAACATAAAACTACTGTTCAATCTCAGCCTTACTACAGGATATGTACCCAAAGAGTGGCGTACAGCAACAGTGGTCCCTCTCCACAAAGGTGGTGCCTCAACAGATCCTGGAAACTATCGCCCCATAAGCCTGACTAGCTTGGTCTACAAAACTATGTAAGGATCATCATGGACCTCATAAATAAAGATATTGGAGACCTACAGACAATGGATCCTACCCAGTTCAGCTTTGTTAAGGGCAGATCCTGCCTCTTAAACCTGGTTGATTTCTTTGAAACAGTCACCAAGGCCATTGATGAGGGGAAGGTGGTCCACACAGCCTACCTGGACCTCGCAAAAGCCTTTGATACAATACCCCACTCGGGCATTATAGATAAGCTCACCAGCTTAAATATAAACCCCTATGTCACTAGATGGGTTGCAAACTGGCTCAAGGACAGAACCCACATGGTTAGAATTGCTGGAGCCATGTCAGACTCCAAACCAGTTACAAGTGGCATCCCACAAGGCTCAGTCCTTGGACCTCTCTTGTTCGGTATATATTTCTCGGAGGTACAGGCCAACACGGAAGGACTGTGGCTGACCAAGTTCGCAGATGACTGCAAACTGGGCACCATAATCGACTCTCCAGCCAACACAAGCATCCTCCAAAAGGGCCTCATAGAAACAGACAACTGGTGCCAGAGCCATGGCCTCAAGCTAAATGCCAAAAAGTGTATAGTCATCCCCTTTGGCAAAAACAAAGTGCCCACAAATTACCACTTAAGTGGTAATCCATTAAGTACAGAAGAAGTAATTAGGGACCTGGGGACCCAAGTTGATAGCAGTCTCTCATTTGATAACCACGTGGCCAAAGTGGTTAGAAAAACATTTTATATAGCCCACCTAATCATGAAAGGATTCACATCTAGATCAGGGGAGGTCATCGTGCCACTTTACTCATCCCTCATCAGGCCCATAATTGAGTACAAGCCCTTTTTGGGATGTACCTTACCAGACACCTGCAGCAACTGGAAAGTCCCCAAAAGTACCTCACCAAGAGGATCAAAGGGCTCAAACAGATGCCATATGCTGCATGGTTAAAGAAACTCCAGCTCTACTCAGTGGCATACTGCCTGTTCAAGGGCGATCTGTGCCTGACGTATAAAGCCATGTCCAACCTGGAATTAATGGGCATGCTGCACCTCAGAAACTCCAAATCCCATTGAGCTACATGCTCGAGAGACTTGAACCTCAGCACTGGAATAAATAGGACATGCTGGAGGGACAGATTCATAACCCAGACACTCCTTTCACTCTGGAATAAAATCCCAGTTCAGGTTAGGCAGAGTCCCTCATTGACTCTCTTCAAGAGGAATCTTGATGAGTGGATGGGAGATTGTAGGTTTAACCTGGGTATCACTTCTGTGTCACTGTTAGACAGAGGGCATAGCAAAATTAATTTAAAATAGGTGGCGAAAGCCAAACACATTCTGGCTAGGCATATAAATGCCCTAGGGCAGATAGCCTAGTATGAGCCTATGAGCCTAAAACAGAGCACTCTCAAAGCCTGCCTTAATGGAAATGCTGCACTTCTGTAAATCAAATGGAACAAGGCACACTTGCTGTAGGGACCCTAACCTAGCCTGCAACATCAAAAGGACATGCTAGAGAGACACAAATGTCTCCCAGAGACTGATACTCCTATGAAACAAACTCCCAATTCACATGAAATTGAGATCCTTAATGACCCTATTTAAGCTTAGCTTGGATAATTGGATGGGAAATTGTAAATTTGCTGTAGGGCTTTCACCTATGTCACTTTTAGACAGGGACAACTAGTGCTGAACATGGATTCACAAATATTGACTACATATTTGGTCTATAAGGGTACACTGGTGCAACTTAGCTAGGCTTGAAAAAACCCTAGGGCCATTAGCCTAGTAACCTCCTATGAACCTATGAACTTAGGGTCATTATGCTAGTAGCCTTGTATGAACCTATGAAACTATGAACCTATGCAGGCCTGCCAGCATCTTCTCTCACATGGCCTACTGATGTCATGTACTATAAGTTTAGCTGCAGTCATGAAAAAGTCAGAGTTGTGTCATGGTGCTTACATTATGTTATGTGTCTGTAGTCTGTATACTTAGACAGGTAGAGACAATTTCAAATCCATGCTTCTCTCCCATCTCTCCTCCAAATGGGAATGTCATTCACATGCTCCCACCTAAAACTCCCACACTACTAACTCCACACCTAAATCATCATTTCTTTGTCTACTTTAACTTAATTCAGAGATCTTGCTCAGAACACCTTTTCATAAATCTTTTGCATGCATGCCTCTGGCCTACCTTACTCATATTCTCAAACTTTCATTGTTTGTTTTTCTTATCCATTGTACTCATAATATTGTTTTCCTCTGTAATATTGTTAATTTGTCTCTATTCATATGTATTTGTATGTCTGTTTGGAGCTTTTCCCCTCGGGTCTCCACTGAAAAAGGGTAATCCTTACCCAGCTGGACCAACCTGGTTAGCAAACACAAATAAATAAATAAATAAATAGAGTTTTATTTTCGCTGGAATCAACTCTGTGTGTGTGAAGTCTTACCTGACATTACACACAGCCATTTACAGCAGCATGTGGGACACTGTTTTTACCATATCAAATAAAGACAATGCTGATGTCATCAACTATATCAGATTTTTGGATATGCAATCATCCCACCAGGGCATGGTCAAACACTGTCCTGGAGGCCACGCAGGCATTACCTCATCCTATACCAGACAGATTACAGTGCCATGTCTTTTTATCTATCCACATACATCATGGCATGGTTTGTAGACTCTGTGCTGTGTTGATGAGAAAGCCTTTTAGTCTCTTCAGCTGCTGCATGTGTCTGTTGAGGTACATGCAAAAGAGAGAATTACACTGTATTACTGCTCTAATGAGATTTGACTACAGTACTGTCAAGCTATCTTAAGATCTGAATATCATGGCATGACTTATGATGTTCACCAGACATTTGGACTGGAAAACATTAAAGAGAGAGGTTAGAAAGTAATGATATACATTGCAGTTTCTGACTTAACAACCCCTACAACAGTATTCATTATCAGCTTGTGAAATTACGATGCTATCAACTGTACAACTTGCCAAGGCAAACATAAGGCAAAGGTACAATGACCAGTTCAACAACACAAATGCAGATATACTAAGCACTAAGTTAGCTTTGCACCCTGAGCATCAGATACAGCTTTTGTGCCCCTGAAACCAAAAGATAGAAATCAGAGATATTGCACTATCATCACTTGCACAGGGTGTTGTTGGGGGGGGGGGGGGGGCAGGAATCCCAGGCTGACACAAAAGGTCAGTAAGTGTGTATGAGTAAGAAGGAGAAAATGGCAGACAATGGGATAAAACAAAAAATGGCCCATGAGACAAAACAAGTAACTGTTGTGTGTGTGTCTGTATGAGTCCTGTAGGTGAAATTGGTGAGTGAGTATATGCATGTACACAGCCAAGCTCTGTGCTAACTCTGTGTCTCGGTCTGTCAGACAGGTGTGAGCCATGCATGGTAGAGGTGTCAGTTCATCATTGTCATCCCTGACCACAAGAACTGGCTATGCCAGGAGTTGCATTGGCACCTTAAAGTCCAAGGACAGATGCATCGCTGTTACCTGAATGTGACCAATGTCTACTAGATAAACTCCCTTCATAGGGATGCCCAGGACTATGGCCCTATGGTCTGCCACACCTGGGTATGGACAGCACACTCACCGACAGAGCAGTGGAAGTACTGCCACTCAGGAAGCATGATCTGGAACAACCACTTTGGCTGACAGCAGATAATGTGGCTGACTTACACTCACAAGAATGCTGTTCCCCTCCCAACAGATGTTTCATCATGGACACTGCTCATCCATAACAGACATCCCTTGGTCCATCTCAGACACCTTTTATTCCAACATGTTATTAATCCAATCCAGTGAATTGAAAACATGGTGGAGGCAGTCATGCATGACAGGCTGTGCCACATCCACAACCCTGAGCATTTGTCTAGAGCACCTGTGTAAAAGCACCCATGCCTCCATGATGGCCCTAAACATCCATTGAGTGGCATGGGAAGTGACACCTGCACCAGGTGGAATAGGGGCAGCAGTCCTCTTCCGAGCACTTCTATCAATCCTCCTGTGTGGCATTTCACTCACACTTTTGCTATGGCCAAACTCAACAGACACTGTAGCTGCAGTAGCCAAACTTCCTTGATCAATGTCCTTCTCTCTACCAGTCCAATATCTGTAGGCTCAGTGGACTGGGTAGGCATAGGCCTACTGGCTGTGTCTGATGGAAATGCAGGGGATGTCTGCATGTCAAGCTTTGTGTCAGATTCAACCTCTGCACCCCCTGACTTTGCATTTCCTTGGCCACCATCATCATCAGAGTTGGTTTAGACACTGAAATAAAGCAGTGCAGGGCCCACACTCCCACCGTCATGATCACCTGTGAAAAAAGAAAGAAACACAGGAATACATTAATACCTGCACTACTATAGAGCAACATATATGCTAACAAACTTAACAGTGCTGCCACTATTGCAGACAGTGCAGCAATACACACAACAGGCCTAGGATGACACACTATGCTATTTCTTTAAATTGATCTGCAGTAATAACATAACATTATTTGACTTACCATCTGCAGGAAGCATCCTTCTATGTGGCACACCTCATCACAAAAGGGTTCTCCTCTAGATTAAAGGAGGTCATTGTTCCTTTCTACTCATCCCTCATCTGACCCATTATGGAGTACAATGCCCTGTTTGGCATGTATCTCACAAGACACCTACAACAATTGGAAAGGCCACAGAAATACCTCACTAAGATGATTACTGGCCTCAAACATATGCCATATGCAGACTGTCTCAAAAAACTCCAGCTCTACTCCATCGCAGATAGCCTTCTCAGAGGTGATCTCTGCCTAACATACAAAGCTATGTCAAACCCAGAGCTGTTGGACATGCTACACTTAAAGAATTCCCAATCTCTCCCTACCACACGCTCCAGGAACCTAAACCTTGTCACCACAATAAACAGAAGATGCTGAAGGGATAGATTCCTGCCCCAGAGACTTCCCATACTCTGGAACAAACTACCCATTCATGTCAAGCAAAGCTCCTCATTAGCCCTCTTTAAGAAAAATCTTGTCGACTGGATGGGAAATAAAAAAATCACCCTGGGGATCACTTCTGTGGCACTGCTTGACAGGGGTACAGGAAAATAATTTTCTTGGGTGGCAAAAGCCAGGGAACCTTTTTGGCTAGGGTTATATAGGCCCCAGGGCTGATAGCCTAGTACCTACCAATGAACCTATGAGTCCTGACAGTCTTGGAATAAGTTAAGCAAGAGGTAAGGGCAACATTGTTGCATTTGACAGTAACCCAGGGGTAATACATTTACTCCTTTATATGTGCATTAACTCTACTCTGAACAAGAACATGGCTGACAACTCCAAACTATGCTTATAACTGTAGCAATCTTCAACCCCCTCCCCCAAAAAAAAGACATGTGACACAGAATTAACATTAATTTTATTTTTTTTTATTACACAATAGTATTCAACTGTTCGGATAACAAACTTATCTGGAAGCTCCTCCTGAGACATGCTTGCTGTCTCAGAAGGTCCGGTGCCCACATCCAGCACTTGATGTACTCCACTCTTCTGTGAGCTGTCAGGATCTTGTATATTTGCCAGCAACTCTTCACTGGAGGCAATGGTGGTTCCCTAGCAGGCCCTCCCCCAGTAGCCATTTGGTCATGGGCAACTGCACCTTCCCACCTCCATGCAGTGGTTATCATGTCAGTGGCCCTGTGGTGCACCTGTTCATATGTTCTGCTGTGGCCATCCACAGCACTGACATCTTCTATGACCTGCTGCCATATTTGCAGCCTCTGTGCTATATCTGCATGACCCCTTCCCAGGAAAAAACATCAACAATTATTTAATTTTCAGCATCATTGAAGGAGGGGTCTCCATGGATGGACAATCCTGACTGACATAGTTGTAGGTGCCCTAAAAGACAATAGAATTATAATACACACAAGTATTACTTAATGATAAAATAACTGTTTCCAGGTAAAACAGAAAAGGTAGCCAGTCAGTATTACCCACTGGAAAAACAAGGAGAGTCACAAGGGCAACATATCCTTATTTGTGCCATAACAGTAACTCACCTTTGCCCCCCAAAAAAAGAACAGTCTATTCTTGTTTGTAACAACTCATCTTTGCTCCCCCTCAAAAAGAACAGTTAAATGACCCATTTTGCTAACAAAACATCTTTGAAATGTTAAAAGTGCTATAAAAGGACCTGTCTCTGATACATGTGTACATATTTATCACACAACATTCTATTTTCATGTATTGTCAATCATGTGTACCTCTGAAAAGTCTTGACAAACAAGCTCATGCAATCAGTATACTCAAAATAATGCATAAAGATAAAAGTGTAAAAGAGATTGTTTCACATTATCCTTAAATACATTCCCGCATATGCATTTTATAAGTAACAAAATAGGAGCATACCTGCTAAAGGTCAGTGCTTCTCTCTACAGATATATCCTGAAGAAGAAAAAAATTGAGTCTTGCAAACATATAACAACTCTCCCCGTGATCAGTTTGGCTAGCTACACATTTGACTTTTTGTAATGGAGTAGATTATTAATGGATTGCATCTGTCTTAGTCTGTGTTTCACAGATGCTAATTATAGCATAAACAGCTGAACTGCATGCTAATCAACCAGGCTAGTGAAGCTATTCAATAGTCTATAAAGCATCCATGTAGACTCCAGGCAGTTTTTTTTCCTGTGGATTCAAAAGTTTTGGAGTACAGACACAGAAAGTCTACACAGACAGACTGTTAAGGAGCTGCTGCTGCTTTAATCCATTTGTATGTGCAAGAGGCTGAAGCCAATGCTGCTGCTGCTGCTGAAAATAGGTCTAGGCCGAGAATGAGAAAACATTTTCAGGCCATGTTATCACATCCTACATGACATGGAAATTTTAGAGCACTACAGGGTGGACAGGGACGCAGTACAGGAACCTCTGCCAACCTGAACTCAGAGCCAGGGCTGACCGAGGGGAACCCATCTCAGTGGAAACTAAGGTATGTGCAGCCCTTAAAATCTTAGTTACAGGTAGCTTTCAGAAACCCACAGGGGACATGCTGGGGGTGTCACAGGCATCAGCAACCAGGATCCTCCACCAATTCCTGGATGCTATGCTCCAACATGCCAGTGAGCACATATATTTCCCCCCACAGTTATGAGGAGAGAGCTAGCAATATGCAACAGTTCTGGCAGGTAGTGCTCTACTCTGAAGTACTGGGTGCCACAGATTGTACTCATGTAGAAATGAAAGCACCACCTGGGGAACGGGGTAGGGTCTACATTACCAGAAAGGACTGCCTCTCTATCACTGCCAAGCTTTGTGTAATGAAAAGGGAATCATCTTGGACATGTGTGCTGGCAACCCTGGCAGTTACCATGACTCACTTATCTGGCACACCTCCTAACTGTAGCAGATGCTTGCTAGGGAGGCTATCTCACAGGGTCATTTACTGGGAGATGCAGGCTATGCACTGAAACTGTGGCTGATGGTACCCATCAGAAATGCACACATACACATGGAAGAATTCCATAAGGAGGCACATGCTTAAACCAGAAATGTCATACAAAGTGTGTTTGGGCTGCTGAAGTCACAGTTTCAGTCCCTAGATACATCTGAGGAAGCCCTGTAGTACAATCCATGGACATGTACCAAAATCTTCACAGTATGTGCCATGTCACACAACATAATACTGAGGAAACAGCTGCAGCAAGATCGGCAAGGGGAAAGGGCAAACATCCTACCACCAATGCCAAGGTCACCACAGCCACAGGCAGCTGAGGAGTCAGAGAGGGTACCACCAGCTACTGTGAGTGTAAGTAGACATAGGCGTGCTCAGTATGCCCTTGCACTGGCTAAAAGACAACACATAGGACATTCACTCACCACCATACCTCTCAACCTCTCAGAGCAAGAAATCTGGACAAAGCCATAAAAAAGTGGGACAAAGGCCCAAAATATGGACAATTTTTAAATATTGCTCTTGCAAACTTAGAAATTTGATAGAACAGCAGGTTTTGCATTAGCATAAATTTTCTGAAGTGTATGAAGTCTGAAACTCAAACATTTGTCATTATTTTCTAACCTCAGGCTTTAATGATTTGCCACTAATTTGTCAGAAAAAAACACCATTTTATGAAAAAATGGACCAGAAATATGAAGCAAAAATCTGGGCATGCTGCAAAAAATCTGTACAGTTCAGAGGTATGCTCACCATCTAGGGGCCTAAAACCTTCCTCCTACTCACATACATATAGTAACATTGATGCCAGGCAACTCACAGAACCTTTGCCTCCCCAGGTATTGGCTGTGTACTGCTTGCATCAGACAGAGCCAGCCAGGAACTAACACTGTTACAGCAGTTGCCACAGTGTTAGTTCAGAGCCAGCCCTGAACTAACACTGTGGCAACTGATGCATTTACAAGGCAAATCCTGAACCTGGAGTGTATTGTTTAATAGGTGTACCATCAAAATGTTATGGCTGCAGTGTTCAACAATGGATATCCAAAAGTAAGTTTGCACAGGTTTGTATGTGCAAAAAAAAAAAAAAAACATGCCGAATGTACAACAGTGAATGGTGATGTGCATTCATTGTTGTGAATTTGGCATATTGAGTTGATATCACACTATAGAGGAGATCAGGAAATGTACCCTTGCCCTCACTGTAGTGCAATCTTGGAGTTTCTATATATAAGTAGCAGGGTGTCTGGGTGGTGGGGGTGCAGCCCCCCCCCTGCAAAATGTGTGGTGTATAACACCAAATGTGGTGGTATGTTCGAAAAATGTCAACAATTCGATTTTGAATTGTCGCCATTTTTTTCGTTTGTTCTTTTTCTCGGTTACTATCATAACTTTCGACAATGTTGTTCGAGTACATAAGTACTCACAACAAACGTGTTCGAAATTATGATAGTAAACTGTTTAATATTATGACATATCCTTGTATTTCATCACTTGGTACAGTAAGGAAGTAAAAGGTGGGAGATTTGTACAGAAATTACCTTAACATGTGACAGCAGAGACTTATTTGACTTATATGTGGCCATTAGTAAGTAGTAGTCCTCAGGCATTAAAGATTCACACAGTCATACCTCTCAAAAGTAATGATGATCACTCCATGCCCTCAGTTTAGTACCATACATTTGTACTAGAACATAATTAAAAAGATAAGTAAAGTAATGATACACATTGCAGTTTCAGAATTTACAACCATCACAAGATCAGACAACAGGCAGGATGCAAAACAAGGAAAGTAACAACAGCAACATATCCTTGTTTGTGCCATAAAAGTAACTCAGGTTTGCCTCACCCAAAAGAACAGTCCATGCTTGTTTGTGCCATAACAGTATCTCAGCTTTGTTCCCCCTTGAAATAACAGTGTACCCTTTTATGTGCCATGACAGTAACTCAGATTTACTCCCTTGCAAAGGGCAATCTTTGCTTGTTTATGCCATCCCTGATCTTGACAACTAAATATCATAGTATTCCCAGTTAATATCCTCACACATTTTAAGGCCAATAATATAGAATGGCTTGCACACTGAATTTATTATTTTTATTTATTTTTATTTTACATTTGTTTACCGGGATAGTCCGACTGGACACAGGTCCATTTTCAGTGGAGGCCCGGGGAGAAAAGCTCCACAAATAATTACAATACATTCTCTTGGTTAACATTAACAGTTAGACAGAACCTTAGTTAATTAACATTAGTATGATATGAGACAGTATTCATGAAGACAGTTACAAAGTTAGTTACATTACAATAGTAGAATTTGCAGACAGTTACAAAGTTAGTTACATTACAATAGTAATATTTGCAAGGTACAGGATATTTTGGCTCAGAGTACAGTATGTTTGTTGAATATGGATCAAAACAGTAGTTTGATCTGAGATTTATGGAAGTATCTGCTAAAATTTGTGCAAAAGGGGTAAGATGGTAGAGCATAGTTGGTGGTATAGCTTTGTGTCACTAAGCTATTAGTGGTTGAGGACAATGGTGTTTAAGTGAGTACTAATAGTTGTGACTTGTTTGGTCTAGCCTGGGGGAAGACATGGACATTGCCAGTGTTGCATAAAATGTGATTTTATGTTTTTTTTGAAGAGGGAATGTGAGGATATTGAGGTTAGGTGATTGGGTAGGAGGTTCCAGGTTTTAGCAATGCAGCAGGCTTAGAGTGATTTGCCAGCTTCATTTTTGTGCTTGATGACCTTTATGTGGTTTTGTTGTGTTGATCTTAAGTTTCTGGAGGGAGTATAGTGTTGAATTAATTGTTGCAAGGCTGGGGTTTTCCTAGGAAGGTAGTAGAGCTTATGGACAGTGGTGAGTTGGTTGAGTAGAAGGATTTGGGTTAACTCAAGCCAGTTGAGTTGTCTGAGGGATTGGGAGTGATGGGGCCTACATGTGGCTTCATTAGCAAATTTTGCAATTTTGTTGTATCATGATTCAATTTTTGAAAGTTCTGCTTGGTGAAGGTTTGTTAAGATTGGGGAGGCATACAAAAGTATAGATAACAGATGAGTTCTGGCTATGGTGGCTTTTGTGTGTCTGGTCATGTAGTTGTGGTTTCTATAAAGGAGTCCCATCTTTTTATTGACTTTCTTGATTGTTTAAGAGATATGGATGCCATATTTAAGTTTATTATCAATTACTACTCTTAACAGCTTGGTGTGAGGTGTAGGGGTAATGGTAGTGTTGTCTTCGGATATTATTGAAAAGTTATTGTTTATGGGGGGAGATCTACTTGGTCTAAAAAGAATAAGTTGAGTTTTCTTTGTCTCAGAGTACTGGTCAGATAACTGATGAATGACTAAGAAACTCTGAAAGGTAAGACAGAACTGTGTATTTGCAAGCAACAATCATAACAGGTTGTGTGATCACTAAGTGCACTGTGTCCAAATATAATAAACATACAAATAACAGTTTATGGTTAGATATCAGTGCACATTCTGTTGCAGTTGGCTATATGAAGAGTGATTGCAGTTCTTTGCTGCAAAGCTGTCTGTGTAGCAAATAGGATAAACCACCCATCCTGTCTTCTGAAGGTGCATTGGGGTGAGAGTTCTAATGCAAATCTATGTAGAAACATCTCATGTGCACTAACATTTTATAGTGTGCATGTCATGGATTGCTTTTCCTCATTTCAAGTATTTCTCATGTTTTAATTTTTTTTTTGCCAGTGTTTGTGTGGTGCTCCACTT
Source organism: Protopterus annectens (assembly GCF_019279795.1). Lineage (NCBI taxonomy): Eukaryota > Metazoa > Chordata > Ceratodontiformes > Protopteridae > Protopterus > Protopterus annectens. Next base: position 260,183,577 of record NC_056734.1, read on the forward strand.
AGCACAAACAGGTTTGACTCTACTTATCTCATTTATGCAAAGCACAGCAGTGAGCAAACTAGACCACTCAAGAGGTAGACAGGACCCAGGCAGCAACAAATAGAAACAGAATGCACCAATTAATACTATTGTGCATTGCACAAACCCAGTAAGTGATGTTGTGCTGCAGTTAACAGCAGCAACTTAACAATGAAAACTAAGATGGAGTATGTCATATAATTACTCCTGTGGCAATAGGTGTTAAGTGCAATGCTGGAGTCCAGGTGATCCAGGGTTATAGCACAGGCTGTGCAAAGTTTGTTTTACTGTTGTAACATTGCAATTTATACCAATCAGTGCAACATGGGCAACCTTTTTTCACCCTTCTCGTGGCAACAGTTGTTAAGTGTAGAACTACCATGCACATGGTCCTGGGTTTGAATACAGCATATTTCTCGCACTTTTAATGTTGTTCCACTTCCCACTATAGTCACACTCACTTATAACATTTGACATATAGTCTAGCTTATACTAAGTTTTAGAGGGCTGAGACACTGATATTGTGTCAGTTATTTACTTATTTATTTATCTATGTATTGCTCATTTATTATCAAATATATGACTGTGGGTATAGTCTGTACTATGTTCCTGTAAGCATATTTCTTCTATCTGATGTGGCATGGCCTTCATATTTGAGTAAGAGACTTACACAACTGCCTATATGTCATATAACCTTGAAATTGATTTGCTTGCCACTGATGTACACAGCTTATCATCACGCACCCTGGAACACTGTTTGCATGATGGTGTACAGTGTGCATCATTTTCAAACAGTGTGCACATTCACAGTAAATGTAATAACTGAAAACTTGTGGGAAACCATCAGTCTACATGGCTGTTGAGCTATAGTAGACATGGTAGACATTTATGGAAAGGGTCTGGGATTTAGGGCTCAGCGATGGGGTGTCCAGGAGTCCAACATTTTTGTTGGACTCCTAGTGAAAGAACACAGTGCCAGGCTGGTGCAGGAGGACTATTTTGGGAGCCAGTTTAAGACACAGGCTTGGAATAGTTTGGCCCATGCTATGACCAGTGCCTCCAGTATTCCCCACACTGGTGAACAGTGTAGACTTCACTAGAGTGACCTCTGTAGGATGAGGGTATCCCCGATGCTTGGATTGAGGAATTCAGGACAGACGACATCCCACAGATGTGTAAGTATCAGCTACATAGAGTACTTGTAAGTCTTAAAATCTGAATATAGTCAAGACTGGTATTCATAATGCTATTCTATTCTGGCCTCTTTTTTCCACAGCTGTGACTGAGATGGGAGTGCAATATCAGGATCCATGCTGCTAGATTGGTGAGGATGAGGGAGGCATGTGGTATTTATGCAAAAGAAGAGTACTGTTATTGGATCATTAAAAGTTAAAGACAGCTTGCTTGGTATTTTATACAGTTGTATCACATTGAGCATGCATATCTCAGTTGTAAAAGCAAATATTCATGCATTAGTCTGTAGCACAAACAAAGATAGCGTGTCTGGTATTTTATACAGTTGTATCAAATTGAACATGCATATTCCAACTGTAAAAGCAAGTATTCATGTATTAGCCTGTAGCCCAAACAAAGAGTGCAATGATAGACTTTAGACAGATGTAGTGGGTTATAAACCACACTTCCAACTATACAATAAGTGTTCATTTGTCAATTATGCATAACTTAAATGTTTAAAGGAAAAGCTCTGTACCAGTGGCACACATACCCTGCTGTAAACTACAATCTGGATAACTGGAACAAGCATATGTGCAATATATGCACATGACAAGGAGTACTTGCTGCAATCTGTAGTACAGTGTGCATCTGTTAGGAGCTGCTAGCCTTAAAATTAATAATTTATCAGTTAGATAGTTGTAGTTTTAAGAGTAAAGGTTAAATTAATAGATTGAAATAATTGTATCAATACATTGTGTGTTACATATGAAGGTACTAATAGTATCTGTCTTTTTCTTTCACCCTGACCCTGATTTTTTTTTATGTGTTGTCAAAATGTGTCCATGTCATCCATGTGGACCACATCATGAAATGGTCCACACCACAGTGGGGTAGGCCTATCCCACAACATCCACCTGCCCCCCACTTCACTGACCACAGAACCATTGCTCAGCATGTCTGGGAGCTGATCTGGCAGCACCATCGCTGCTGCTCCTGTATTACCTGCCCACTCAGGTAGTTCTGTCCTGGAGGTTAGGCCAGTGGTTCCCTCTGAGAGCAGTGGCAAGGGTGGTGAGTTTATTACCCACTCTGAACTCCCAAGGATGGTGTGTAGGGTTGTTTGCTGCACTGTTGGTGCATGGCTATGCTAGATGGAGGGGCTGCCCTCCCTCATTTTGTGTAGGACTAGGAGAAGAAGAAGAAGACATTGAGCACTCCAGACAGTGGTGGAGTGAGGTGACAGTGATGACAGTCATGTGGTGAGGACTTGATTCTCACTGTCAACCAGCTTAACCTCTATGGTTTCTGGATGCCCCACCCTCATCCCATCCATGGTGACACCTCTTGTGTCAGTCATTATCCCTGTGTCTTGCTTGTTTTGTCTGTCTACAATTGCTTCCTCACCTACCCAACTTACCAGATACAAATATGTCCGTAACCCACCATTCCTCTTTCTCAAAAAAAGGGCACCTGCCCCACAAAAAAAATGTCCCATGCATAGCTTTCCATTTTGCACATGTGTCTTCTTGACATACTTGATTCAGTCTAAATGGCTATACAGATGATTGTGTTGTGGTCACCCCCAACCCCAGGGATGACAATCCAAATTCAGCTAATATTCTGCATATATTTTCAATTTTTACTATGTTAAGAAATGGATAGCTATGGTTCTTTCCTTCCACCCTCCTGCACATCCCTGCTTGCTCCCCATTTCACTATTGTCCTATCTTCCCCATTTTTTTTTCTTAAATGCATTATTGAGCAATGGTGCACATCTCACACCAATATGCAGTAATGGTAATGCAAAAGTATTTAAAAGTATTATATACAGTTGTTTTAGAATGCAGTATGACAAGACCCAATAAAGGAACATATCTTTGCATTCAGTGCATTAACACCTGCTGCAACAGAATCAGTTAGGTAGCAGTTTGATTCTGCGGAATGAATACTAACTATAAGACTTTAGCCTGGAGAGGCAATGTATCCCTTCAGTTGTTGGGCTCTGTGTTTGTGCAGATGTGTACATTGCTCACCAACAGTGAGCAGTGGCAAAAGCTGCAGTTACCCCGTGCAATATCGCTTAACCTAGCTGCAATATGCAAACGCACAACAACATATCTTATATAAAAACGTTATGTCATTCCATTATGACTCTGCAATGAAAAGTATTTTAAAATATTAGATAACACTTGTATTCAAACCCAGTACCATCTGCTCCCCCCCAAGAAAAGGAAATTATCAATGCATTAACATATGTTGCTGCAGAATCAGTTAAGCAGCAGGTGTGTTCCTAAATTCCTAATTGTCAAACTTTAGCAATGTGGCTTCCATTTGTGCATGGCTTAGCTGCATACAAACATGAATATATCCCATGTATACACACTTTGCTAACTGTCACGGAAACCCTCTGCTCCCCAGGATATTGACATGTATATATTATGCTGCATTTCTGCTGTTTACTGTCCCTTTCCTTTGTATGACATGAAATTTAACATTACAAACTGAGGGCCCTATCTAACTGTATGTCATATATTTTAAACTACATCCATGTGTTGCACCCCACAAAGCACTACAACCCTGGGGTCCAAGTACTTTTTCCGCACACATATCAACCACACTACAAAATGTAATATCAAATGTTGTGTGCTATGTAATGCTGATCAATATGGTAACATGCAGAACTACAACAACTGACCCATATGCCTTAAAAGTCTTACCTGCAAGGCTACTGCAGAATCAGCATGGACCATATCCACAGGGACATAGGTGAACTTCAACACACTTGACCCTACCCATCTTGGTTTTGCCAAGGGTAGATACATAGCATGCCCCTAAGCTCAAACACAAAGTTGTGTGCCTTGGGAACATATGTTGATAGCAATCTACATTTTCATCACAGTGTGCCTATAGTGGTGAGACACACAATTTGCATGGCAGACATCATACATATTGAAATCATATCCAAGACCAGGGTAGTCATATCTGTGCTGAACTCTACCATTATCACACCAATAATGGAGTACAATGCCTGCATCTCTCTGTAGCTAACCAGACATCAGCAGCAATTGAAGAGAACACAGGGCTGTGCATGAGAGACTCCCAGGCCTACAAACATGACATACATGGAAAGCCTGACATACCTGTCATTGTACTCTGTATCATCCAGGCTGTTGAGAGGTGACCTATGGCTGCCCTGCAGACCAATCTCAGATCCTGTCCTTCTGGAAATGACGGCCACATGCAATTCAAATGAGCAATTATAATTTGCTTCAGGGTTCTTAAACTAGCCTGTGACATAAACAGAACATGCTGGACAGACAGATATACCCCACAACAATCCACACTCCCCTATAATAGGCTCCCATTGTTTGTGAAGCAGTTCTACTTAATGGCACCGTTCAAGCGCAAACTTGCCTGCTGATTGGGTGAGTTTAATGTCACCTCTGGGCTGGCACCTATGTCTTTTATGAAGAGGGCCAGTAGGTGCTGCTCACAAACATGCTCTGCTGAAAATGACCATCCGTGCACTCTTGTATAAATCAGACTTGTGCAGTGTTGCTTGTGTTAAGTACTGTGTTCTGTAGTCAGGGTATTTAGATATGTAGGGGTTCTATTCTCACTGCACTTGACTGTGTGTGCGTCTAGACAGAAGAGCAGACATCTGTATCCTACAGTTCCTTCTCCAATTAAATTGATTGCCAGTATTTTCACACTTGTTCATGCCTACACATCCATTTCATACAGGCCTCCCAACTTCTTGTCTCCCACATGGCCTGCTGATGTAATATAGTATAAGTTCACCTGCCCTCTTGTATAAATCAGGCCTGTACTGTGGCACTTGCATTATGCACTCAGCTCTGTAGTTTGTGTACTTAGATAAGTAGGGGTTCTATTATCACTGCAGTTGACTGTGTGTGTGTGTGTGTGTGTGTGTGTGTGTGTGTGTGTGTGTGTGTGTGTGTGTGTGTGTGTGTGTGTGTGTGTATTTTGTGTGTGTGTGTGTGTGTGTGTGTGTGTGTGTGTGTGTGTGTGTGTGTGTGTGTGCACGTGTGTGTGTGTGTGTGTGTGTGTGTGTGTGTGTGTGTGTGTGTGTGTGTGTGTGTGTGTGTGTGTATGTGTGTGTGCAAGTCTTGCTCATGCCTACACATCCATTTCATGTAGGCCTCCCAATCTCTTGTCTCGCACATGGCCTGCTGATGCCATCTATTATAATTTCACCTGCACTGTTATATAAATCAGACTTGGGCTGTGATGCTTGCATTAAGTTTCTGTAGTTTGTGCACTTAGGTAGGTGTTCTATTCTCACTCCAGTCAAGTGTGTGTGTGTGTGTGTGTGTGTGTGTGTGTGTGTGTGTGTGTGTGTGTGTGTGAGCTGTTGCTTGACATAACCAAGAGCATTTTATCCCAGAATGTGGGACACTGTCATCTTCTCCTCAATATACACTGTTGGTGTCATTAGCTATATCACATTTTTGGATATGCAGTACTCACACCAGGTCAGGGTCAGAGACTGGCCTGGGGGTCAGACAGAAGTCATCTCTTAGTATACAGTAAAGTTTACAGCGACATGGCTTTTAATCTATTAACATGCATGATGGCATGGTCTACTGCCCTGTGTTAACTTAATGAGGAAGCCCTACGGTTTCTCCAGTTGCTACATGTGCCTGGAAAGGTATATGTAGAAATGCACATTATACTGTTAGTGCTGTAATAATTTTTGACTACAGTGCTGTTGTACAATTTTACCAGCAGAAGCATTTTGTATTAAAGCCTGTAACACAAACTGATTTATGACAGCAGCAGCAACCCCTAACACTTTCAAAGTGTGTTTGTGATGTGTCCCAACAAATCTTGGAATCCAAGGTTAAAGGGAGTGGCAGGTAAATGTGAGCTTTTTACATTCCTGAATTGCTCTACCATGATACATTACTTAATTAACATGTAATCTGTCTCTTTATTCACTCCTTACCATATTTGCCTTACCTTGCAGCTGGGTCAACATGTACAGCTGTTTACTGAATCTCAAACAGAATACTCATTGGTGTTCATCACGCAAATGGGATTAGTGCAATGAATAGGCTTTCATGAATCTCAACCTATGTATTGATAGTTTCTTTTCTGGAAAAAAAAGTAGATGTACAGACATATGTTTAGAGGCTCTTTTAAATTATATACTAGATTTTATGTCAACTTTTGATGAGTGACTCTTTCCCCTGGATGAGCATTGTCCCTCATTCTGGACAGTGCAGTGGACAGTATACATTTTCAGTATTGAATAAAATAAACCAAAAACAGCAAACTTATGCAAGAAAATAAACAAAAAAATAATATATTCTGTAAAAAATCCATTTAACAAGATCAGTTATAATCCATGGTAATTATGCCCAGGTTCATTTTATTTTTATTTTGTGACATGCCATTGTACCATATAAAAATGTTTGAAAATTGTCTTTTCACATAACTGATATATGATGAACTATTTCTTCAAGATAGTACAATTACTTTGAAATTGGAGCCAAGTGAAAGCCAGTGTTACAGAGACTTCCAAGAGAAGTACAGGCATGATAGTAAAGCTGTACATTGGGTATTTTTCATATTTCATAAGGCCATCATGTCTCAGCCTGGCACATTAGCAAACACAATATGTTCTATTACATATCTGACATGGTGTCAGAAAGTGGCTCTACGTTTGACTTGGAACACAAGTGATATTTATTTTGTTTTCTGTGAAGTATAATAGAGGTGAGTAAATTAATTTACCTAAGTTTTAGTAGTCCTGAAGCTTATGCCTTTCATTGTTTATGTTGGAGTAGTACATTTTTTTTTTATTTAACATTTGTTAACCGGGAAAGTCCGACTTGGAACAAAGCCAATTTTCAGCGGAGGCCCGGGGAGAAAGGCTCCAGATGCATGTCTTTGTAACATGGGAGGAAACCGGAGCACCCGGAGGAAACCCACACGAACGCAGGGAGGACATGCAGACTCCACACAGAAGGCACCCCAGCCGAGAATCGAACCAGAGAACCTCTTGCTGTGAGGCGACAACGCTACCGCTGCACCACTACATCTGAATGAGAAGTAGATGTTTCATATTTTGTTCAAAATTTGCTTTAACATCATTACCAAAAATTGATACCTGCTAAATTGCTTGCCACAAAAGAAATGTCATTTGCTTGTATTTCTCCCCAAAAGGCATATTTTTCTAAGAATGACATCTGCATTCACTTCTTCAATTTTGGGAAACTATTTCTTTAAATTTCTGGCTCTTCATGGTAACCATTCCTCATCATTGAAGCTACAAGATAACCCATGCTAGAATTAAAGTTCTTGATTTAAAGGCTTGGAAATGTCCTCAAGGCCAAGCCTAAGGAAGTCCAATGTGCCAGTCTCCTTCATATCCACACTCATGCAGTGCTCTCAGGGTATTGAAATGAAGAAAGGAGGTACAAAATTCTTAGCACTGGAAAGTAAATTCCAAGTAGAGTGTGAGCGAAAGAAGAAGTTTTCCCTTCAAAGCATTTGCTTTTCTCTAGAAATCAAGGCCTCCAGGAAAGTATTTGATTATATGTTACCACCAGACAAATTGTGTAAACTGTGTGACTCCTTAATTGGAGAAAAAATGGTCTGTGGCATAAGAAATATTGTTGTAAGAAACAAATTAAGAGCATGTGACTGCACAATGAATACATTGAGATATGTTGTATGAGTGAATTGTCGAGTGTGTAGTTAAAATCTATAGCTGAAGACTTGGAAGTCTATAAAATGAACCTGTGAGAATAAAGCAGAAATGAAGTATAGAAACAGTTAAAATAATAAAAAGTAAAATCCTCATTGTAACTAAGATTTCACCTGGTTAACAACTGATCACTTGGCGACAAACAAGAAGCAAGGAACCACTCCCAGTGAAATTGTTGTGGAGACAGGCAGGATGGGAAGCAGTGCAACACAAACATTCAAGTTTATAGGATGTGTAGAAGTCGCAACAGCAGAATATTAATATAATTGGGAAGTCTGATGCAGCCTGTTAACTCTGCAACTAACAATAGAAAAATAGACTAAGGTGTTGTGCAACAAAATGGCTAACATTAAAGTGCTATGGGTGTGCCAGAAGACTGAAGAAGTCTAGAACAAGAGACTGGCAACAAATGGCAATACTTTAATGTTTCAGTTGCACAGTAAAGCAAAGTATAAAATACTGCCTCACTCTGAATTCTGAATGTTGTGTCTTATCTGCAAGCTTAGTAACTCTGCATGTTTGCTGATGTAATATTCCAGGCACAAGCTAAAGCCATTGAGTCAAATATGGTTAAGCTGTTTGTGTAAGAATAATGTACATAAACAGCTATATCAAGTTGTAAGTCTGCAATGACATTTGAAGTAAAGTAACACATTTAGCCTAGTTGTTCAGTATGTTTTGGGAATAAGTAAGAGAGTAATTTGGCTGTTATCATCAAGCACTGAGGTGCTTCGTGTATTTTCTGGTTAGATTAATTTAGCCTTCATTTGCTTACTGTGAGAAACAATCATGTAAACAGGCAGTTCTCTGCAGCAATTAGGAAACTAAGTTAGGCTCTTCAATGGTCTCATTGGCTTTGTGTTTAAAAGCTACTTATGAACTTTTGAACCTAAGCCATGTTGATGAAAATTAAGCAATACAGTGAGAATCTGTAGGTAAACAGTAAGCTACAGAGTTTGAATATGCATAGAAGCAACCAGTACAATTTATATGCTCAGAGTGGCAGTCAGTGTAAAATGTCTGAGTGGTTATAATACACGCCAGAGCAGGGAGTATCTAGTTATGATGGTAAAGTAAGTGGACAGAGAAAAAGGCAGAATTTGCAGAATGATATAGACAAAAATATTGAAAAGAGAGAGAATTGAAAAGAGAGAGAATGCACAAACGTTTGTCTGGTATGAGTACTGTATTCCAAGTACAGAAGCATAAAAGTCAAGATGCAGAATCAGATTGATGCCTTCCAGAGTTATTGTGATTTCCTTGAGGTTTCAGGATGCTTAAAACAATGAATTATGCCATGTTATCACTAGGGGCAGCACCAGTGATTCATGCTCATTGCAGAGTGCCTTTTGCTCTTGAGTGAAAGATAGAGCAGGGGCTTAGGCACATGTAATTGCTTGATATAACTGCTGCATAAAAAGAGAAAAATCCCATGATTGGAGGAACTCCCTGGTTAGCCGCAGTAAGAAGCTGAGATCTCTAAGAAAATCCTCCAAAGCTAGTTGTTGTTGTTTGTCTTTGGGTTTTTTCCCGGTAAAGGGGTCGCCACAGTGAAACTCCAGTCCACTAATGATTGGCAGTAGACTTTTACGAAATGCCGAGGTGCCAGCTCGACGCACAACCTTCAATGTAGGCACACCCATTTATGCACACATGTCTTTCGAATGCTACCCAACCGCGGGGAGGACATGCAGACTCCACACCAGAAGGCACTCATAAGCCACGCCGAGAATCGAATGGGAGAACTTCTTGCTGTGAGGTAACAATGCTACTGCTGTAGCTAGTTATGAAAAAAAAAAATCACCACTGTTTCTAAAGACAACCACAAAGCATTCTATAGCTATGTCAAGTATCTCAATGGCAACACTCAGATCTGCTCTGAGTTACAGCACAATGGCACTAAATATACAGAGCCAACAAATATTGCCAACATCTTGGCAGATAGGTTCAGTGCTAACTTTACCCCCCTCTCACCCCCTAAAGTGCCCATCTCTATACGGGAAGAATGCAAATTCCTGTAATCATGGCTGCACAGGTAAAAAACACATTCTCCAAAGTCAAGAACACAGCATCCATGGGACCTGACAACATCCCAGGCTGCGTTCTACACAAACTACAGAATGAACTGGCACCCTACCTAAGTACCATGTTCAGTCATAGCCTCACCTCAGGCTTTGTGCCCACTGAATCAGGCACAGTGACGGTTATCCCACTCCACAAAGGGGGATCCACCATGGACCCCGAGAACTACTGCCCCATTAGCCTGATGAGGCTAGTCTGCAGGGCCATGGAACATATCATCATGGAACTTATAAACAAAGACACTGGTAATCTCCAAACTATGGACCCCACACAGTTCGGGTTTGTAAAAGGCAGACCATGTCTCCTAGACCTGATAACCTTCTTTAAAGCAATCACCAAAGCCGTAGATGAGGGTAAGGTGGTTCACACAGCCTATCTAGATCTCGCCAAGGCTTTCAACACCATCCCCCACTCTGGAATTATAGACAAACTCACTAAACTAGGTATGAATCCCTATGTCACAAGATGGGTTGCCAACTTTGGCTCACTGTCAGAACCTACACTGTGAAAGAAGCAGACTCCAAATCTGACTTCAACCAGTGACAAGTGGAGTACCACAGGATTCAGTCCTGGGTCGTCCCCTGTTTGGTATCTACTTCTCTGAAGTACAGGCTAACACAGAAGGTCTCTGTCTAATGAAGTTTGCAGATGCCATAATCAAAACTCCTAACAATGTGGACATCCTACAGAAGGGCCTCATTGAGACAGATGCCTGGTGTCATAGCCATGGCCTCAAGCTCAATGCCAAAATGTGCATTGTCATCCCTTTTGGTAAAAACTCTGTACTCGCGAACTACCACATAGGTGGTAGTCTACTTAACAGTGAAAGTGTGATAAGAGACCTTGGGACACAGGCAGACAGTAGTCTCTCCTTTGATAACCACATTGCCACAGTAGTCAGGAAATCCTTCTACATGGCACACCTCATCACAAAAGGTTTCTCATCCAGGAAAAAACAGGTAATTATTCCCCGCTACTAATCACTCATTAAACCCATTATAGACTACAATGCTCATTTTGGTATGTACCTCACAAGACATCTACAACAACTGGAAAGGCCGCAGAAATACCTCACAAAAAGGATTATCAGCCTCAAACAGATGCCCTATGCAGACTGTCTCAAAGAACTCCAGGTTTACTCTGTCGCATATCGCCTACTCAGAGGCGATCACTGCCTAACATACATGTCAAACCCAAAGCTGTTGGACATGCTCCACTTAAAGAAATCCCTCCAAGCTACATGTTCTAGGGACCTAAACCATGTCACCACAATAAACAGAACATGCTGTAGGGATAGATCCCTGTCCCAGAGACTTCCCATACTCTGGAACAAACTACCTATCTATATCAAACAAAGCTCATCATTAGCACTCTTCAAGAAAAATCTTCATGATTGGATTGGATATAGGAAATTCACCCCAGGGATCACTTCTGTGGCTCTGCTCGACAGGGGCACAGGAAAATAATTTTCTTGGGTGGCGAAAGCCAGGGTACCTTTTTGGCTAGGCTTATATAGGACTTAGGGCCAATAGCCTAGTACCTATCTATGAACCTATGTGATAGACAAATAAAGCCTATTGAATTGGTCAAGTATGGTAACTGCAGTTAGTAAGAAAAAGTAAGAATATGCACAGAATCTCAACAAATGGATTGAGTAGAAGCATTAATCTTTTTAGACTGCTGAAGAAATAATTGCTATTTTGCCCAGCGCAAAGCTCTTTTTAGTAATGGATGCAAATTCAGATTTCTAGCTAATTAAACTAGATGATGTCAGCTCTGTGGTGCATGTAATCAAGGATCCCTTGGGTACGTATAGATTTCTGAAGCTAATAATTTGAAATTCCTCAGCAGTAGAAGTATTCCAGAGTGCAGAGGACAACATTACTGAGGGACAGGAAGATGGCTTGGGCTGCTAAACACCAAAATCATGACAGAAGAGTGATTAAAGGGATAAACTTTAAATCTGAATAAGTTTAAGCATCATTCTGGAGTTACTTTGATGTGCAAAAGTCATTTTCTTACTGGTAAAGGATTAGACCCAGATGCTGACAAAGTGCAAATAATTGTAAACATGCAAATTCCTACTGCTAAAACATCATTAATGTGGTTATTGGGGATGAGACAATGTCATTTCAAGTTTATACTACACTTGTCAGGTATAAATGTACTTTTTATAAAGATGTTTGAGGAAGACACAGTCTGGAGAAGATGAGATGATAAAGCTAGAAGCATTGAACAATTGAAAAGGCTGGTAGCTAATGCAGCAGCATTTAAATATTGTGATGCTGTCTCGACAATTTCATTTCAAGTCAATGCAAACAAGAAATGGCTAGGGATGTCAGACTTGTTGTCTACATGTCAGACACAGAAACAGATATAGGCTGAGAAGCACATTCAATAGTGTTTGGTTGTAAGAAAATAGATATCCATGTAGGAAATATTAAAGTTGAGTCTGACCACAAACCCTCATAGAGCATTTTCAAGAAGTCTTTATATAAGACACTAGCCAAGGTAGAGAGAATATGGCAAATACTTCAAAAGTATGACATTGAATTAAAATATAAACTTGGGCATTTGATGTATATTGCTGATGCATTTAGCAGAGCTTATTTAAGTGAGTACAAGAGAGATATGATAGATTGATGATATAATAGTCATATGGGGTGTAGTGCACATACTTATTACAGCTGAGAATTTGCAAGAATTAAAAACTTTGTAAACGACCATCCAGTATCCATGTGGATAATATTCCTGCAGTGGTATATATTAAAGGTACAAAAAGCTGTGGGAAATGTAAAGGTTGCAAATAAGTAGTAAATCATTTTTTTTAATTAATAGTGTTAGATTTGAAGTAAGGGAGCCGTTTAATTGTGAGACTCGGGCCATTATTTATGCCCTTAGATGCTGCCCCTGTTATATGTTTTAAGACACAATTAATGGTACACAGGAAAGTCCTATAACAGAACATTTTAAGTATTTTCATGGGAGCAAATTGCTTACAAGCTACTATACTAGAACAGATTAAAAATTACCAATATGATAGTGTCCAGATAAAAAAATAAATTGTTACATAAGGAATCTATATATATTTTGAAATACAATACACTGGTTCCTTATAGGTTTAACTAAAGAGTGTATTTGGAGGTTTTCAATTTAGTTTAAATTGATTTAATTATTTAATTAGTTAATTATGTGATTATTTTAGGTGTAATGAAGGCAGGTGGTTGTTCTAAGTGTTTATACTCTTTGAAGGCTGTAAAGCCATGATGTTAGTGAAAATAAATATTTCTTGGATACTGGTTAGTCATTTATTCTAATGGGATGTTTGTGGTTACATTAGAATTAAAAACAACCATAAAAGATAATACAGAAATGTAACTGTTATATGAGGTTATCAGTTAGGACTGACAGACAGTGTAAAACAAATTCATCCAATAATTAAGTCATATTAAGTAGTAAGTTCAGAGAAGAACTGCTCTGTATATAAAGTCCTTTTGCTTTAAGATACTGAAGTTGTCATTCTGTCTCAGCTGAAAAATCAAATGTTGCTGTAGTTACATAAACCATATCAGTGAATGTCCAACTGCAGGGAAACACACAAAGCTGTATACTGGCCTAGTAAGATGATGTAAACAGAACAAATGGTATGAGGCACTGATCTTTCCAGCAAGTATAGGAATTAAAGCCAGAAAGAAAATCTAGTATTACATGAAATTCTATGCTTACCATGGTCAAAACTGGGTCTGATCTGTTCCAACACAACAGCCTTAATTTTCTTATATCTTGTTACTTCTCTAAATATTCATCTTATTCACCATAAAACTACTACTTCAATGTCAGCGATTAATGTACTCAGATCAATCTTATCAAGATGTGGTACTCGGGAAGAAGACAACTCAGACTATGGTTCACAATTTACATTGCAAAAATTAAAATGTTTCCTAAAACTCCTGACTTTGAGCATGTTATATGAAATTACAGATCTCACATTTTAATGTGCAAGCTGAGCTTACATTTCAGACTGTAGAAGTTTTGCACAAGGAATGGGCTGCATCCCAGGAAACAGACCACCATTTCAAATTATTAGAGTTCAGGCATACACCTCAATTTACTGATGGAAGAAAGTTTAGAGCAAAACATGCCATATCAGTTTCGTTATTGATGCAAAATGAAACAGGTGGCAACAGAACTTTACATTGAAAATAGCCGAAACAGAAACAGTAATTCATTCAAAGTGCATAACTTTTTTTTTAAGAAGAGGCCAAATGCTGTTTTATCAAAGTTTTGGTTAAAAGTTACACAAACAAGCAAGAGTGATAATATGACAACCAGACCATGAACATACATGTTAGAAGAGTTTTATCCATAGCTCCACAGATAAACTTGAAGATATTTATTGAAATTACTTGGGTAATTGTGACAGAGAAACACGTGAAAGAATTTCATAAGGAGCTGTGAGAAGTTGTTGCAATGTCTGAAGCTTAATCTGTAGCTTTTGTGACAGTTGTGAGACCGAAAAGGGAACTGCCTGATGGATTGATTCATCTACCTGGTATGATGCCTTAAGGGTTGTATTGGACAAAAGCAAGACAGCAACCACTATACTCACTATGGCAGATTAATTAAGAAACCACTTCGACATCACAGTTGTATACAACAGTAATTTAATAAATGGAGTTTAATTATTCGGGTTTCTATATTATGCACCAATTCTATTAGCAAAAATGAGTTTATTGAATCAGTGCATAGTTGTACACAGTATGTGGTATTAGCCATAGAGGGTCATGTTTTTGTTGTTGTTGTTGTTGTTTAATGGGAGGGATCTGTCACATACTTGGTATGTAATGTAGTATATCTTTAAGCAAGTACACACAGCTTGGGATGTGACTGAAATGGTTTCTGGGTCTTGAAGACAAAGGCTTAATGACTGCTTAGCATTCTGGGAGTTTCTCATATTTTTAAGGTCTCCGTGCCCTGGCCAGACACATTAATGAACTCAAGTCCCTCCCAGTGCAGATCTGACAGACGTGTCATACACAGCATATACATTTATTCACCTCTGTAACAGTGACCTTAGTAATTCATTTGTGATGCTGAGAATGTTTTAGTAGTGCTGAGTACACTATTCCTTATTGGCTCTGTGTTGAGGGAGTCAAGAGGTGTACTGGTATACTTTAAGTTTTGGGATGAAGCACTTGAAGGGGTGACACACTGTGCTGCCTGTACAGTTAGGCTACTTGGTCTGGGATGTCAGTTTTTGCTGCTATACTTTTAGAGTAGGACCAGGAATGATACTGCACATATCCATCATAATACACATGCAGCAACCTGACAGTAGTCCCCATTGTGCTACTGCACATATCCATCGTAATACACATGCAGCAACCTGACAGTAGTCCCCATTGTGCTACTGCACATATCCATCGTAATACACATGCAGCAACCTGACAGTAGTCCCCATTGTGCTACTGCACATATCCATGGTAATACACATGCAGCAACCTGACAGTAGTCCCCATTGTGCTACTGCACATATCCATCGTAATACACATGCAGCAAGCTGACAGTAGTCCCCATTGTGCTACTGCACATATCCATCGTAATACACATGCAGCAACCTGACAGTAGTCCCCATTGTGCTACTGCGCATATCCATCGTAATACACATGCAGCAACCTGACAGTAGTCCCCATTGTGCTACTGCACATATCCATCATAATACACATGCAGCAACCTGACAGTAGTCCCCATTGTGCTACTGCACATATCCATGGTAATACACATGCAGCAACCTGACAGTAGTCCCCATTGTGCTACTGCCCATATCCATCGTAATACACATGCAGCAACCTGACAGTAGTCCCCATTGTGCTCAGCAGTACAGCAGGTAAAGTCATTGTATATCTACTACCTAGATGTTTTCAGTTGTGAGTTGTAGTCCCTTAAGCAGTGCAACAAAGTTAATTAATGCTGATAATGTGTACCATATAGTGTAGTTTCAGGAAGCTAGATCATTTGTAGATCAGATATAGGCTGCATGTACCATTGTTTTACATGCTATTCTTATAAGCTCGATTACAAAATAGGTAGGACTGCATGACAGAGAGAGACCTATAGTACAGGTGTACAGTTACAAGCATTTATGATAGGCATAAGTGCACTATTGTTTTAACTGATACAATGTTTATGCTAAATTATTTATGTATTTACTTGTCTTACGTAGGGTATCAGTGCAGCACTTAATGTGTTAGTAACATAGTGAGGACTTGAGATAGCACCTGCCGATCATGTTTTTTAAGTATAGTATCCTTACTTCCACATTTTTTTTTTGCGGGGGGGGGGCTTAGCTCCACATGATGATCTTGTTTACTTGCCCTGCTACTCACATTCATTCTCTTGGAAAGTGACAAATGACCAACCTATTCCTTCCCCTCATGAGTGAGAGTCAGGAGCCAGAATGGTTTTCAATATCCATTGTGAGGTCTGGCCTTTTTATTATTTGCGTATGAACCCCTGCAATGACTATAAATTATTCTGTTGTACTTGGCCCTGATAGAGTACATGCTTACAACCATTCAAGCACCCTTTGGTTTCCTGATGATATATACTACATTGGTAAGCTAGGCCTTCATAGCCGTCCCACAGACTAGTTATAACTACTCTCCCTTAGATGGGTGAACTAAAACCTGCACCATAACTTTTGATTTTCTCATGTCAGGTCCTACAACTCTTCAGATGCTAGTTGAACTCAAGATGACTATGGAAAAAAAAAGAAAAATAGTATTGTCACAAAGTGGGACATTACTTTAGCTTTAAAGCAAACCATTATTTAAAACAAAAACATAACATCAGTGTTACTTGTAGAATGTCACTTTTACTATCACACAATTTTATTATATGTTTTCAAAATCAATTAGGAGTTTACTAGTTCTAAATAAGAAACATACAAGATAATGCTTATTGATTCTCAGCATATCTTTGCACAGTTTTGAAAACAGTAAACTTACTTTTTAATTTTTTTTCCTGTTTGGTGTTCTGTTTTGCCTGTGACAATGGAAGATAGCACTCTTTGTGAACTCCAAGTACAAAGCCACATGGCTACTAATCACTGTCAGTGTAGCATAGTAAGAGGACAAGATTAGGTCATGAATGAAGAGACTTCCACTTGGCCCAAGCTTTACTGTATGTATGGCATGATGTTTTCCACACGATGAAGAAAAGGCTTTTTTTATAACTGGATGGTACCTCAGTCTGGTGCATTGTTTGTCCTTATGTTATTAATCTTGGCTGAGTGACCTCAGAAGTGGATGTATAGATATGCTGACCTCACTGTTATTTATTTTAATGGTTGAATTAGTATAGCAGGTGTTTAATTCTCTGTTTTATTCATTGTGTTTATGTAGACTACAAGCATAGTGAGAGACTTCTGGGATAATAAGGGCTAATGGAAATGGATCAGTGTATGTATAACATTCCAGACTGTGTCTTGGATCTGATTTGTAAAAGTATGAGGTCCCATGCTAGAATCACATTGCTCAGCATTATTTCTTTAGCATTAGATGGTTATCGCTTCTGACTTTAAGTTTGTGGCTTTTATATTTAGGTGATCACATGCCAGATATGAATGGACTGAATAGGATGATAAAAATATATTGCATATAAAAATAAATGTAATTCCCAGTATGCCAAAAATGCTCTTGCCAAACTTAGTAGGGAACTCCAGTCCCTGATCAAATTAGCCAACTCCAGACAAGAGGTAAAAATAGCCACCCAGGCTAAAGGCAATCACAAAGCATATTTTAACTATGTCAGAAATCTGAAAAACAATGTCCAGCACTTCACAAAGCTAATAATAAATTATACCATCTATTCAAACCCAGAGAACATAACAAACTTACTAGCAGGTAAATTTAGCTGAAGCTTCATTCCCTCTCACCTTCCAAAATCCCCAGATAATGTACTTGCATCTATGCAGCCCACCCAAATTAAGAACAAGTCCTCAAGGCACTATCCAAAGTCAAGAACATTGCTTCTGTGGGACCAGATAACATACTAGGTACTTGCTGTCTAGGCTGTAATAGGACCTGTCAAACCCCATTCAGAGATTTTTCAATAACAGCTTCAAGACGGGCTATGTGCCGGATGAATGGAGAACAGCAACAGTGATCCCTCTGCACAAGGATGGCATGTTAAATTGTCCAGTTAATTACAGACCCCTCCATGAGTATGATGAGTCTCATCTGTAAGGGTATGAAAAGGATGATTATGAAATTAATAAACATGGACATAGGCAACCTACAGACCCTTAACCCAAAACAAATCAGTTTTGTCAAAGGCCTATCATGCCTACTTAATCTTGTTAACATCTACAAGAAGGTTACTGAAGCAATGGATGAGGGAAAATCAGCATTCAACACCATTCCAAACACAGATATTGTTAATAAACTCTCCATTCTAAATGTCACTCCTTATGAAACTCAAAGATTGCAAACTTGCTTATAAGTGGAACTCAGGAAATTAGCATGGGTGGCTGCATCTTCTTCAAATGATCTGTCACCACTGGTGGTGTACTACAGGGATCTGTTCTTTGGCTTTTCCTTGGAGTTTACGTCTCATCCATCAAAGCCAATGTTAAGGGTTTATGGCTCATCATGCTTGTAATAATTGTAAACTACGTGCCATTATTATCTGTCCAGTGATCACTAAGATTTTCCAAGAGGGTCTTTCAAGAAAAAGTAGCTGAAGTAAAAAAACACTGACTAAAACTAAATGCCTAAAAATGTGCAATGGTATCCTTCAGCAAATATTATATGCCCTGCAACTATTACACTGACAACACAGCATCCAGTAGTTACAGGCCTGGGAACCTGTGTAGGCAGCAAACTGTCCTTGGGTCACCATATATCTACTTCTACTATTGCAAAAAAGTCATTTTTTCATTGTGCAGCTCATTGGTAAAGGTATGGTGTCCAGGTCTAGCGACTTGATTGTTTCACTGTATTTGATACTTATTTGATTGATCATTGAGAATAATGCCTCTTTTGGCATGTACCTGCCCAAACAACTGGACACAACTAGAATGCTGCCTACAGCATTTTCTCACCAAGAAAATCAAGGGTCTAAATCATAGAAACTGGACTGAACATTTCAAAACATGGTCCCTATTTCTGGTATTATTTATGTTGCTGAGGAGTGACCTCTACCTCACACACAGAGCCTCAACAGATCCTATCCTATCCGACATGAATACATACTCGAGATCTTAATCTCGCCTACAACATAAATACAACATGCTGGAGGGACAGATATGTATCACAGAGAATTCTACTTGTTTGGAATTGACTTACTGTCCACATAAAACAAAGTACTTCTTTCACCATATTCAATGTAATGTGGATGAATGGATAGAAAACCACAAATTCACCCTTGCCCTTATGGAAAGGAGCAACATGTAAATGTTCTGTCTGCTCTGGGTTATTTGTATTTAAATTACAATGGCTAAAAAACTTTATGTAAATTCATGGCTAGGCATCTAAAGATCCTGCAGGGTCAGTAGCTTAGTGAGAAACCTTGTAAGCATGAATTAATCAGGGCTATATATTTTAGCATTAGGTATGAGTTATTTGTAAAATGACAAACATTGACAGAGAGAGAGAGATAGACAGAGAGAGGGAGAGAGAGAGTGTGTGTGTGTGTGTGTGTGTGTGTGTGTGTGGCTTGTGCACTGACTCTTGGATATTACTGCATGTCTATTTCAGTGTATAGTAAAGGTCCATGTACTGCAGGTGATTCCTGTAGTGATAGTGTAAATTAGAGTTAGTGCAGGACTGAAAGATAAGCCATAATGACTTTACTGTCAGTTTTTAGTCTGCAGAGTATTTTTGTGTTCAAAAGTGCAGTGCACTAGATTGTAGCTTTTCATTTTTTTTTGGGGGGGGGGGGGCACTGACAGACAACAGCATTGGGAAATCTATATATAGACAGTTCCTTTATTTATTATTTAATTGGATTTGTTAACTGGCTAGGTGGATTGGTGTAAGGATTGCTTTTTCAGTCAGGTCCTCTGCCAGTTGTGGGTAAACAACAGCATTCTGAAAAATTAGTACCATCATATATTCTTAAATAAAAGAAATAGCACAGAATCTACCAAAATTGTTGCACTTATCAAATATAATACAAAAAACGTAAATTTTAAAGGGCACCCAGGGAGTAGTATAAAAGTAGAGAAATATACTGCTAACATTTCAGGATCCATATTTGTCATTGCAGAGTATATGTAAAAGTCATGAGAAAATACAGACTTATCAGTGAGAACTGCAAATGTAAATGGATATGCAATAAACCTTTGAAAACTTAGGTTGCAATTTTCTATTTTTACTTATTAAAATGCCACACTATATATAACTGCATATATATATATATATATATATATATATATATATATATATATATAAATTTTATTTATTTTATTTTATTTTACTTTTGTTAACCGGGAGAGTCCGACTGGATACATGTCCATTTTCAGCGGAGGCCCGGGGAGAAAAGCTCCACATGTACAAAAAGATGACAGTCAATATTCATGGTTACATTAAAATATGTAAAATCTTACAATTTCAATAGGAAGTTTTATATATATATATATATATATATATATATATATATATATATATATATATATATATATATACATGGTTACATTGAAGTTTAAGATCATTGTAGGTTTATAGTATTTTATATGTACAGCAATCATAGCAAAGCATTTGAGTGTATAGAATGGCATGATACTTAGATTGATGTCATGAGTGACTACCCGGAGAAAAAAGGTGGTTAGTGAGAAAAAGGTGTTTAGTTAAGAGGAGAGTTCTTGGAAATTACATGTAGAAGGGTTTAAGGCATATGTGTAGAAAAGATAGGATAATAGGATATACACACACACACACACACACACACACACATATATATATATATATATATATATATATATATATATATATATATATATATACATACATACATATAGAGAGAGAGAGAGAGGGGGATTTCTTGGTTAAGCATATTTGTACCTCAAGTATAAATTATTTGCTTAACTAATGAAGATGTTATTTGAATAAAATGTATTAGTCATTTGAAATGATTTTCTACCCTCTGCTGGAAATAATAAAAATTGCAGGCATTACTTTTTTTATGCTGTATGTTTTTTTTAAGTTATCTATTTAAGTGTGATTTGTCTTTATACCCTGGATCCCATAGTTGTGTTACTTAAAGATTTTTAGTTATATTGCAAAATACTTACTATGCAGAAATGTAGTCAATTCTGAAATCTTCATATAACAAAGTAATTGGTTTCCTCTTAATATATTTTGTATATTTGTCCCTTAATAATTCAAAAATGCCCTTACTTATACTGCTCATCCCATTCCTCTTCATTCATAATTTTCCTGGAATCAGGCAAAAAGTGTTTGTTTAATGAAAAATTCTTAAGAAGATCAGCTTTCACAGCTATACATATTTTTTTCAAACTTCTCTTGCAAAACTTCAAATTCTCTTTCCATTATAAAAAAATAACCTATCTTCAACATCAAAGAAAATAATTGTTATTTTTTGTCCGTCACCAGCTTGGATGGTCTGTAATGAATAACAAAAAGGATAGCTTTTGCTGTTGAGTGCTGCCAAAAAAGTAGTTCCCTGAAGATTGGGTTATTCTAAAGTCAATTTATGTCTCTAATCAAGATAATCCCACTATTCTTGGGAATTACATAGTAGCCACTGGGAAACTATGCATATGTCGGGTTCTGGTGATAATGGGGAGACTTTAATGTAGCACCTAACTCAGTGAGTGATAGATCTAACCCAAGGGCAGAGCAACATGTAAAGATACAGGCCTTATTACTCCTAGTAGTAGAGGATGTATGCATGGTAGATATCAGTAGACTGCCAAAGCCAACGGATCCTGGATATACATTCACAACACCAGAGGGGGTCACCTGGCAGTAGGCTGGACTATGTTTTGTTGTCTGACCAACTGTTAGGTCATATCTCAGACGTCATTACTTACCCATTACCCCTTTCGGATCATAAGGTACTAATGTTATCTTTGGAATTGCGCCAGCATTCTTCACATACTGCATGAGCCAGGAGGACAGATGCATTGGTACTTGAGGATACTGGGCATCAGACCTGGATCCAAGTTGAGTTTATCTAGTTTATTGATGATGCCCATTTTTACATGGTGAGAGACCTTTAAATTTGCTTTGAAAGCTATATGCAATATGACCAAAGCTAAGCTTTTAAATAGGCATGATCAAAAGCGAGCAATTCTGGAAGGGGAGAAAAGAAAACCCACTGGAGCCACCACAAAAAAAGCTTAATTTAAAACACAGATAGATCTGATGAAGAGCTAATGCTTGAAAGCACTTAGCTGTGTTTTAAATAAGGCTGGTGGCTCCAGTGGGTTTTCTTTTCATCATTTATGGTATATTTTACCACTGTGGACTTTTACTTCTTCCTTGGCTGCTGTGGATTTTTACTCTGGAAGGGGTAGTAGACTAGACTTATAGCAAGTTTTAAGTCTCTAGATTTAAAAATGAAGAGGATCTTTAAGGGTACAAAATAGGAAAAGCTGTAGTTAAATGAAGTGGTCTCTGAACATTCTTCCTTATAGCTAGCTCTGTTGAGAAGCACACCACGTATGGGCACACATGGGCAAGCAAGGAAATTTGGTGGCCTATATGTTAAGACAAAGAAAAGCAGCCAACAGAATTAAATACTTTAAAGGGTAGTCTAGGCAGACTACAGGCCCAGACAGTATTAATGAATAAGTCTTTGCTTTCTGTAAAAGCCTGTATGCCAGTTCTAAGGATAAGAATCCCATAACCCCTGCCCCTGTCTTGATGTCATCTTTAAATGGAGTTCCTTTTCCCAAAGTTCAAGAGGATGAGGCTGATGTCCTAGTTAAGGGCATTGATCCTTCTGAGGTAGCTAGGGTTTTACAAGAAATGCTGAGATGGAAAGTGAATGGTCCAGATGGCTTAACCACTAGCTTATATAAGTTATTGTTCATGAAAATATGTCCAATAGTGGCACAATTAATTAATAGTCTGACACAGACAGGAGATATTCCCTTGTCACTGAAGGAATTGTGGTTGTGGGTTGGTTAGTAACTATAGACCAATTTCTCTTAGTTATGTAAAGGCCAAGTTATATGCCAAACTCTTGACTAAAACAGTAATCCCCTTATGCCAAAATTGACAGCTGGCTCACAAGCAAAGTTTATTGGGCATTACTCTAGCACAGATTATCTGCAGTCCATGTTGTTAAAGCTGCAGGAAGTAAAGTAATATGCCCAACCAGCAACAGCCGTATTAGTAGACTTCAAAAAAACTTTTGATAGCATTTGAGGGAACTATCTTTGGCAAAATCGAGAAAAATATGGGCTTCTCCAAAGTCTTTCATTTTTTTTTTAGAGAGAAGTACATGTCAGGGGTATACACCATGAAAAACACCATGGTTGGCATTTCAGGGATAGAGTCTAATATTTTGATGTTTGCAGATGATTGCATGTTCTTGACTGAAAACCCTAAATGTTATCTCACTGTTTTAGTTAAGCTCTTAAATATCTTCCAGAGTTCTTCACGGCTAAGAGCTAACTTGTCCAAGACAGAACATTTCCTGTCAAAAGAAATGTAGCAAAACTGGATCAACCCATTTAAATGGAGTGTTACAGTGCCAAAATATCTATAGTTAAAGGTAAGCAGAGACTTATTGAGTATGTTGATATGTAATGTGAAGTTGCTGTGGGAGTATTTATTCCCTCACATCTATGTTTAGTGTAAACATGGTTTATCCTTGTGTTGTAGAATCTCCGCACTGTAGATGATGTTTGTCCCTAAACTTCTCTGTTTTTAAGAAATTTTCCTACACCATCACTGACACCTTGGCTCATCGAAATTAAGAAGCATGTGATTCAGTTTGTATGGGAGAAGGCCAAGTAATGCTTTGCTGGAACTGCTTTGTTTATTTCCACAAACCTTGGTTTGGAGAGTTGATCATTTGTTGGATAGCATGAGTGGTGATTTGTCAGACCTACTTTGTAAGCTGATTATGATTAGAGAGACTTGATAATATTTTATGTAATTTGTAGAGCTTTACTTGATGTGTGTTCTACTAGTTACACAGAGATAAAAATATAGGATTGCCAAGTGTATTCCTGCTGCACACTTTGTATTACCAAACACAAGCAAAGAAAGTTAGCAGTGTAAAGTGTATTACAGCAGTTATTAGAGCATAACTGTGCCATATCATGTACTACAATATTATTATTCTTCTGAAAATAATTTATTGAGGAAATTTCAATGCTTTTTTTTATTTATAATTAACTCTACTACAGAGCTTGGGGAGTGTTAGAAGTCCAGCTACTCTTTATTAAGTGGATCATACAAACTCTGAAAAGACTAGTAAAAATGAAATACGAGGTTACTGTGGAACCAAGCATCCTTTAATAAGATACAAATGTATAATAACGTAACATCTAGCAGCAGGTACATAATTGCTAGTATTTTGATAAAATATGTAAGGTATGGAGCCTTAAGGATGCAGATGAATGGAGGCTTTAAAATAATAACTAGACATCATTTTGCAAGTAATCAGTGGTCTAGTATAAAAAAGTGGTTTAGACTGAAGAGTGGCTCAAAGAAAATAGTGAGAAATAGGGAGGTAATGTGGATAGGAGAAGTAGAGGTCCACAAGTCTCAACAAACCTTGAGGAAGCTAGGAACATCTGAGCAGAAACTCTGTAGATCTGTTTGAGAATAAATTAGATGGCTAAGTGAATGAAATGGCATGGAAGATTTAAGAAACTAAGTACTCCATGAAAGCATCAGAGTAAACAACCTACTAGAAAAAATGTGACCAAAGACCTAAAAAGCATTCTAAAGGCTAAAATATGTATCACTATGGTGGCCAGTGGTGAAAACTAGCAGAACAGACAGTCAGTCAGTTTGATGCTAAGGGCATGTGGACAAGGCAAGTAATTACTTAACACTGCAATACCAACAAGTGGTTGGCTCATCTTGATAGATAACAAAATGATGTGCCACTGTAGGTCATAAATCAATAATATTAGACTATTTGTTGACCTTATATATGAGAAGGCATGATCAGTGATATGGAGATTATAGCAGGCAAGATAAATTCCTGGATGAATTATCCCTATGGAATGGAATAAATGTTTTGCTTTTTTTTTCTAGCATCAAGAAGCTTTAGTAAACAACCAAGAACAGCAAGACAGTGATAATAACTGGAACAACAAACAAAAAAAGCAACCTAAAGCAATGCATAATATATTATTCTTAACAAGTAATACAAATTTCATGCTGGATTCATAATGCAGAAAAGAAATCTATTCCAAAAGTTTTTAAATGACACAGCAAAAGTAGTCTTTATACCAGTTCCAAAATGTAAACTCCTATATACACACAGAGAAAATAATGTCCTTCTGTTCAAATTTCCACAACCAAAAGATTATAACCACAACACCCAGAACTTCTAGTCTTAGTTATATATCCAATGTATCAAGCCTGGCTAACTCTCTCTAGAATGTGTAAAAATCTGTTAACCAGTTTACTGTGTAATTTAATTTAATCCTGGTTTAAGTTCGGGATTAACTCTAAACTGTGGAACTTGTTTAACTTGCTTACTTATGTAATCCCTGTAAATAATCTGTTTATAATATGTAATGCTGGCATTATGTAATGCTGTATCTGCTTACCCTTGGAGCTTTTCTCTCCGGGCCTCCACTGAAAATGGACATGCATCCAGTTGGACTATCCCGACAACAAATGTAAAATAAAGAAATAGAAAATAAAAATATCCATTATGTGTTTTCAAGGGAAAATTCTGGAATTTATAGGCCCCAATTAAGTCTACATCAAGGAGGAAGGGAGATGCTTGGCCAATGACCACTTCCAGGACTCCACTACCCTGCCCCATATATTAGAAACCCCTGGACAAGACCAAAACAGATGTATCAAATCTATGTCAATCAATACTGCTACTCTACCCTGTATTTACATATAGATTGATGCTGGTGTAAGATACCAACACTTTGTCAATTTAAAACCAGTAAATACAACAACTAGGGCAAATAAGAGATTCTTCTATGAAACTAAAATAACAGTCCTTTGAGCTTTTTAAATGCCCTTCTCCACAGGAATTTCCACTTGGTTTTCAGTGACTAAAAAACATTCTTAAATTTACTTACTATAATGTCATCCAAATGCGATTGTTTGTTTGCCATAAGTTCAGACTTTCTAAAAACCTCTTTAACTACTGCTCACTGATTTTACTATAATGTCATCTGACTCTCTGATCTTGCTGTAAGCTAATGACCCGAGCTGTAAATGTTGCCTAAAATGGAAGCTGTTACCCTGTCCTTATTTATGCATTGCTAGAATGATAATAAATACCCTGGGCATCCACCAGCAGATCCCTTCAGTAAATAAAACCTACAACCATCCATGGGTAGTAGTGCATGGACTTTGCAGACAGCCATGTAATTTGTATGTGATCAATTGTCCTCCTGTTTTCACTATGTTTCTGTGGTTCAAGAAAAAAAATAAACCCCACATCTGAAATGGTGAGAGTTGAAGGCTTTCTTAGTCACTGTATGTTATTCTCATTGGAAAGAGGTAGCATAGTGTTTCTCCACTGTAAGATTCATTGATCGTTTTTACTTATGTAGGCCAAGTTAAGTGCCTGGAACCATGTAAATACTTATATATACAATAGAAGAGAGAGAAACATTTATGTTGGATTTTAATTAATGGGGGTTGGTGGACAGTGGCATGCATGCTTGTGTATGACTGAGTGTTGCCAGTTTTGGTTGCTTTTCCATGAGTTAAGTGACAGGACCCTGTCTAGTATTGGGAAGTGTGTCATTCAGAATGCCGAGTGAATTTTGGCACTTCATTCCAACAGAGAAGAACTGTTTTTGAGGTTTCATTTTAAATGAAAAAACAATAGGGCTGTTTTGAGTGTTACAGTGGGTGACACAGTGGCACAGCAGATAGCATTTTTATCTCACAGCAAGAGGTTCCTCAGTCTGATTTTCAGCTAGGGTGCCATCTATGTGGAGTCTGCATGCCCTCCCTGTGTTTACATGGATTTCCTATAGGCACTCCAGTTTCCTACCACATTCCACAGACATGCATTAGATTAACTTAACAATTAAATTGGCCATAGGTGTGAGTGTGTGTGTGTGGTAATGTGTGGAAGAATTACCAAGGCAAGACTAACCACCTAGTAGTGTAAACCTTGGCTCTAGCTGATTGTCACTGTTGAAGTGACACCTTGACCCCATGTACAAAAATGGGAAAAAGGGTTGCAGATGGATGGATGTTTTGAGTGTTACACAATCTTAAATTTGGGTAACAGAGTCCAATTAATAGGGGATGATTTAAGCAATAACCCATGCCTGGGTGTGGGTAATGTTGGATTTACCCACAGTTGGTGTGGTTTGGTCACATGGGCAAAGCTCGAGTGGCCAAACAAAGACAACTATGGGTAAATCCAGTATTACCCACACCTAGAAGTGGGTTATTGCTATTATACAATGACATTATTTAAGAAAAAAAATACTTTTCTTAAATAATGGCATTGTATAATGCCTCCGTGCTGTGCTTCCGCAGCTGTCTGGTATCCTGGAGCAATTCTGATGTACTGCACATGCATATGCTTACGCAATACATTAGAGCTGTATGCAGAGGAAGCAATGGAGAAAGGAAGATCTCTGTTGCTTTTTTTTAAGATATCTCGCTATGTGAAACTCATTTAATATAGCGAGATTACAGCAACAGAGCTCTTCCATTCTCCATTGCTGCCTAA
Source organism: Protopterus annectens (assembly GCF_019279795.1). Lineage (NCBI taxonomy): Eukaryota > Metazoa > Chordata > Ceratodontiformes > Protopteridae > Protopterus > Protopterus annectens. The sequence continues at coordinate 260,211,469 of NC_056734.1, forward strand.
CACAAAAAAAGCAAAGACTTATACTAATGGAAAAAGTCCGGGCGACTGGACCTTTTCCATTAGTAAAAGTCAGATTTGCAAAGGGCACGCTGACCAGTCAGCATGCACGTTTTGGAATATTAATGGGGGTCATTGTAAAATAAGAAATAATACCCACCCAACATATGTGCCCAAGTGTTTCCAATAACATACATAGCAGCAGTTACAACCCACAGTGCTGAACCTTCCATAAGTTATTTTTGTTGCTTTTATATGGGTTTCTGTGAGACATTGAGTAGCAAGGCTTTGCTACGTCCTGCAAAATGGACTGTTTTGAAAGTGGTTTGAGCTGGTGTAATCATCTCAGACAGAAAAGGGGGTGTTTCGGAGACTTCACTTTAACAGGGGAAGAAAGTGTCTGTTGTGGTATTTGTTTTATTTAAGAATTCAGTGATAGCCAAGAGTGCATGATTAAGTGCCAAGATCCACTTCAAAATGTTTACCATACTTTGAAATGAGGCATTTGTACAATTGTACTTAACTAGCAGTGTTCTACAATCTTCCTCATCAAATACGTACCTGTCATTTTTGCTTGTTTCACCCATGTTTCTGTGAGTTAGGTAGAAGGGCTTTAAGGCTGATGAGAAATGATCAGCTTGGAAGGTTGAAAGTCTGTGAACTTAACTCCTTTGGCAAAGGAGTGTTCTATGACTTCACAATCTTAGAGTTACACAGCTATTTCCTACGACATGTCTACTTATTGATTAGGTCAAAACTGGGCAACAACACTTATTGATAAGGTCAAAACTGGGCAACAACACTTTAGTCATAGATGACTCTATAGTCAGGCACACTGATGTCCCACTCACCAGGCTGAACAAGCAGAAAATTACAGTCAGCTGCCTGTCAGGTGCCAGGATCCGCCACATAACGCATGCACTCAAGTCATGCCACAACAAGTACAAATACGACTCTGTCATTTTCCATGCTGGAGTGAATGACTTGAGACGTACCTCCCTGGACTACATGAAAAGAGATATGGAAGAGCTCTTGGATCATGTGATTCAGGCAGGTATGACCCTAGCCTGAGTAGCATCCTGCCTTCTCCCAGAATGATACCACAGTATAAGGACAAAATGATTGACTTCAACAATTGGCTAAGCTTCTGGTGTCATTCAAAGGGGATCAAGTATTTGTCTGCCTGGGAAAACATGATCGACAAACCACGATGCTTTGCCAGAGATGGTCTGCACATGTCACCCCAGGGATTCAGGTTACTGACTAAGGCTCTTGTCACCCCTATAGTGCCTTTTTTAGGCAAGGCTCAAAGGATAAAACCACCACCATAACAGATACAAGCATGTAAAATCTGAAGGTAATGCTACTCAATGCTAGAAGTCTAAACCTCAAAATGCACTCTCTCGAGGCACTCCTAAAAATGGAGAACATCGATATCTGTGCAGTAACTGAGACCTGGTTCAAGGCTCCAGATAGCACCCCTGCAATACCAGGCTACAATTCTTACCACACTTTTCGGCCACAAAACAAGACCGAAACACTAAAGGTGGAGGAGTGTCCATATTCACCAAGGATATTCACACCTCCAGGCTAGTTGCCCAACACAATGCATCTGAAATTCTCCAGGTGCAACTAACACTAGGTAAGACTGCAATCCAAATTGTAGCTTGCTACAGATCCCCCACTATGCCCCAAGATTCTCACTACACCTTTCTAAACATACTGGAAAATATTAAGATACAACCAAACACCCTAATGCTGGGTGATTTCAACTACCCTGCCATTAATTGGGAAAACTACTTGAGTACCAACTCTTTTTCCCAAAGGTTCTTGGAATTCATAAATTCCAACACCCTGGATCAACTAATCCATTGTCCCACCAGGGGAGCCAATATCCTAGACCTGGTCATTACCAACATGGGAGATAGATGCTCCACACCAGTGGTCACCCCCTCTTTGGTTAGGTCTGACCATAAGCAAATCACATTTGACATCCACATCCCATCCCCACCCCCCAGTAAGGAAACCTCCTTAAAAAAACTTCTCCAAAGCCAACTTCATGCTACTGAAATCAGAAGTGATGAATGTCACAACACCCACGCAGACGGAATCTGGAAGTTCGACTGCAGAATCCTATACTAAGGCATTGTATGAGCACATCCACTCGTGCAGAAATCGTGCCATCCCAAATAGAACCAAGATGCTCTTCTCCAAAAAAAGGAAGCCAATCTGGTGGTCCACTGCTATAAACAAACTATACAACAGAGGGAATAAACTGTTGCAGAAAAGAGGAAAATCCCAGGATGCAAAATACTCCCTCACCAGCCTCAGTAAGAAGCTGAGATCCATCATAAAATCCTCAAAAGCTACTTATGAAAATAAAATTGCCAAAGATTCCAAAGACAACCACAAGGCATTCTATAGTTATGTCAAGAATCTAAATGGCAGTGTTCAGATCTGCTCTGAGCTACAACAGAATGGCATTAAATATACTGATCCCAAGGATATTGCCAATATCCTGGCAGATCGATTTAGTGCCAACTTCACCCCCCTCTCACCCCCTAAAGGACCCATCTCAATACCAAAAGATTGCCAAATTCTGATAATCATGGCCACACAGGTAGAAGCCGCACTCTCCAAAGCTAAGAATACAGCATCCATGGGACCAGATGACATCCCAGGCTGTGTACTACATGAACTACAAAATGAACTGGCACCTCACCTAAGTGTCATGCTTAATCATAGCCTCACCTCAGGCTTCCTGCCCACTGAGTGGCACACAGCTACAGTTATCCCGCTCCATAAGGGAGGAACTGCCTTGGATCCCAGGAGCTACTGTCCCATCAGTCCGACAAGCCTGATCTGCAAGGGCATGGAATGCATTATCATGGAACTTATAAACAAAGACATTGGCAACCTTCAAATACTGGACCCCACCCAGTTTGGGTTTGTGAAGGGCCAATCTTGTCTCCTGAATCTGATTGACTTCTTTGAATCAGTCTCCAGAGCTATAGACGAGGGTAAGGTGGTCCACACAGCCTATCTGGACCTTGCCAAGGCCTTTGACACCATCCCCCACTCTGGAATCATAGATAAACTTACTAAGCTGGGCATAAATCCCTACATCATTCGATGGGTTGCCAACTGGCTTACTGACAGAATCCAGACTGTAAAAGTAGCCGACTCCAAATCCAGCTCCAGACAAGTGACAAGTGGAGTACCTCAGGGTTCAGTCCTGGGACCACTCTTGCTTGGCATCTACTTCTCTTAAGTACAGGCTAACACTAAGGGACTCTGGCTAACAAAGTTTGCAGAAGACTGCAAACTGGGAGCCATTATTGAATCCCCAAATGATGTGGATATTCTACAAAAAGGCCTTACAGAAACAGATGCCTGGTGCCAGAGCCATGGGCTCAAGCTTAATGCCAAGAAATGTATAGTTATCCCCTTTGGAAACAAACATGTACCCATGAATTACCACATAGGTGGCAGGACGCTAAACATCGAAAGTGTGATGTGAGACTTAGGGACACAAGTGGACATTGGTCTCACTTTTGATAACCACATCACTACAACAGTCAGGAAATCCTTCCATGTGCTTCCAAAATGGTGGTCGTCTAGTGAACAGCTTATACACAGAGCTCCTTATCTCAATTACCTTTTCTAAGTTTTTTTATATCTCAAAAAGCTTTGGGACGTCCGTATAAACAAGGAAAGATTCTACATTTTCATCAACTCAGATTATTCAGCATCTTTAGCTTATAAAAATCTCGAAAGACAGACTTAAATTCTATATCCTTCTCCAAAGTGTCATACTCACAGAGTCTCAAAAGGCCTGTTCTCAACTGCAGCATTCCGAAGACCACATGGCCAGACAGTTAAAATCTTCAAATGAACCTATTACAATGGAGACACAAACAACAAAAGCCAAAGCTTCAGCAATTTTTTCACCAGAAAAGGAAAATCTATCCAAAAGACAAAAAAACAAATAAACAAAACGTGGAATCTAACAAAAATAATACCAGCATTAACGAAGATCCCAGCTTTCCACATGGATGAGTTAAAACAGGCCCTACACCCTATACATTCAGCTATACAAAACTTCTCAAAACAACTTTCTACTTTAGGAAAATCTATCAGCCAAATTGTTGAAAGAGTGGACACACTTGAACAAAAAACCCAGTCAAATGAGCTTCAAATACAATCCCTTTCTGATGATTTACGTGCCAAAACAACTGCCATAACAGAACTGCAACTGAAATTCACTGATTTGGAGGCAAGAAGTAGGAGAAACAATATCTTAATAAGAGGTCTCCCAGAGAACTATGACAATCAAGGCTTACTTAACATCACAAAACAGATATTTGAATCACTACTACACCTAGATGGAGAGAACCCTGAAATTATCATTGAAAGAGCTCACCGTGCACTCTACAAACGTCAGGACACCTCAGTTCCCCGCCAAATATATGTAAAGTTGCTCAACTACCAAATCACACAAAAGATATTATCTTCAGCAAAAAAACATAAAACTTTCATGTGGAACAATAATAAAATTACTTTTTCTCAAGATTTACCCCTTGCCATTAAGGAGAACAGACAAAAATTAGCTCCGTTTTGTTCAGACCTCATCAAAAGAAACATTAGATTCCAAATGCGCTTTCCGAATAATCTGATCTTTTACAAGAATGAGGTTAAATTTTCAGTTACCTCTCAAAGCAAAGCAAAAGAAGCCTTTATTAAGGCTTTTAACAAATCTCCAGTTCCTTGAAGTTACGTTTTTGAGAGTGTTCTAGCTCTTAGGACGTTTATAGAATTAGCTGACTTACCTGATTATCTAGTAATAAGTCTGCATACCAACACAACATAAATGTCATTATCTCCTTGTGTTTTTATATTTCTCTCTGTTGTTAAGAACTTCCTAAAGGGTTCCATTTTTACTATTAAAGGTATTTTCTGAAAGATAGGAACATATTCGTTACTTGCTGTTTACTACAGGGTTCCATTAGTATGTAACCCTCATGAGTTCACGCAAAATAGGCTCGTTTACACTAACAGCGCTTATAGCGCGTCTCGCAGTTCATAGCTTTAACACGCACACTCAGACAACTGCAAATAGCTGTACATTCAAAACTAAGTGATGTAACAATGAAATTTATTTAAAAGATGACCGGAGACTGCTTCTGGTCAGGTAATTATACTTCCAATTACCTCTTATGCCATTTAGGTTTGTAATCAGCTTTTGGCTTTAGTTCAGTTACACGCTATCTACATTAGGGTTTCATGGTTGGATATACAACTTAGTTAATTAAACTGACGTGACTCTCACTACATTATGGTTGCTGTAAGGTGTGATCACAAGCAGTGAGTGGTTCTGCATAGATCTGCTGCTTTATTTTAAGTTTTGAGAACCATATAGGAATGCATCTCTCTATCTTTACAGCTAACCAACAGTTAAGTGCACAGTGTAAGGAACTGAAAAAAGTCACTTGCACCACTACATAGTAGTAAGAATCGATGTGTTATGTTTACTAGGCAACAAATTCTGTGACAAAAGTATTTAATATTTACTTTTGTGGTGTGCTTCCTCTCTTACTGTTCCATAACATTAGTTTTCCTTTTTTTTTTTTTCTTCTTTTGCTCGCCTGTATGTCAATTTATATACAGAAAGACAGTTATATTATGCAATGTCTACAGTGTTTTTTGAGTCAATTAGAAACTTGGACTCCTTATAGCTTAATCATACAAACAGATGTGTGAATTTACCTCTACTGTTTATTTTGCTATTTGATACAGTCACATGTCACAATTTCCGTAATATTATCAAACTATGGATGCTCTTTGTTTGTAATGTTAGTGCTCTAGGTCGATGGTCTGCTGGAAGAGCAATATTTTGTACATATGTATAATAATGTTTTGGTTAATGTTTGTGTGTGTATGTACTTCTTCACCTAACAGGACTGGGTGGTTAGGCACTGGGGCTAGTCAGATGAAGTCTTGTGCTACCTTTACTTGTATTGTTAAATCTCTTGTAAAGTCAGTGTTAATGTGGCTTTGCGTACTCCTTCCCTCCCTAAACCTAAAGGCAAATTCTCTCCAACTCTCACTATCCCATACAGATTTAATAACAATTATTCAACCTTACAATGCTCCATTATGTTTAGTTAATTTTTGGTACTCATGAGTTGGTCTTTAGATTGTTGGAATGTTAAAGTATTACAAAACACTGCAAAAAAAAAATTCGCTACTTCATCTTATTTTTAAATCCCAGGCCAATATTTGCTTCCTGCAGGAAACACACTTATCAAAAGAGGGATGGGAGAAAGTATCCAACAGAAAATGGATCAGGGCTATAATAGCGGATGGAGATAGTTCAAATTCTAAGGGGGTAGCCATTATAATTAAGAAACAATTTCAGGGTACTATAAATGAATTTAAATCTGACAAACATGGTAGGTGGTGTTATTTTACTTCTATTCTTCCGGACTCAACCAAACCAGTCCTTTTTCTGAACTTATATGGACCTTGCTCTCAGCAACATATTTTCATCTTAGAAATTTATAATATCCTTTGCTCATTTCAAAATTACCTATTCATAATAGGTGGGGATTGGAATGCTGTAATAAACCCTATGTTAGATCGCACCAGTAATTCTTCCTCATACAATTTTCAAGCCTCTATAGCTCTAGACGAACTTATTTCAGACTTTAACCTTATGGACACTATTGCATTTAGTAATACCCTATCCAAGGACAGCCTGTACACTTTTTACTCTAACTGCCATACATCCTGGTCACGTCTAGATTTTTTCTTAATTTCTAACTTTTTTTCCAAGTTTAAAAATATTTTCAGTAGTGACCCTAGATTTTTATCAGACCATGCAAAAATATCCCTCAAAATTACCTTTACATATACTACCTATTCTGATGCTAATTGGTCTCTCAACAATAACCTACTACATAACAAGGAGTTTTTAAACATAATTAACAACCCACTTTCTAACCTATATACTAACCTTGAAAACTCCCAAATTGCACCAGATATACAATGAGCAGCTTGCAAGGCTGAATTAAGAGGATTTCTGATCAGTAAAGCCTCTTTCTTTAAAAAAACTCAATAAAAAAAAGAAACAAGTCTGACCTTAACACTAGCTTCCTTAGAAAAAAAACAGAGATTACATCCTGACCCATGGTTAGAGGATTTGATCAACACAACACGCAAAGAATTACTTGATCTTCACCTACACAATTATTCCCTCCAGAAACAAAAATTCATCACAACCTATTCTGAATGGGTGCAAATTCCCTCGAGAACCCTGGCTAGAATACTTAAAAACAATAATGGCGCTTCTACAATTTCCATTCTTCAATATATGGGGAAAATCTATAAGTCAGATTCTGAAATAATTCAACTATTTCATGACTTATAATCTGATATTTATAGTAAGAATGAACACAATTCTTTTAACCCTCAAATGGAAACTTTTCTTAACTTAATCACATTTCCCTCTCTTAAAACAGACCAATCCTCTCTTTTATCCACTCCGCTCAATATTCAAGAGATCCAAAATGCCATAAATAAACTCAAAGTAGGAAAATCCCCCGGCCCAGATGGCTTTACCACTAATTTTTTCAAAACCTTCAGTCCTAAAATTGCCCCTATTCTTCTAAAAGTATTCAATTTCATTATAAAAATGGAATTACCGACTTACATTGGAATAGCTCAAAAACAATATTAATACTAAAAAACAACCAGGATAGAACAGACCCACACAATTATAGACCTATATCACTTATAAACGTTGATATTAAAATATTTGCAGCTATTTTAGCCAACAGACTCAAACAGATAATGCCATATATAATATCACCTGATCAAGCTGGCTTTATGACCAACAGACACACATGGGACAATACCCTAACAATAGACTCCCTAATACAGTTCACTAAAAAAGAGAAAAATCCATTATATGCCCTGACTCTAGATGCCTCAAAAGCATTTGACAGAGTAAACTGGGTCTTCCTGTTCTCTACCCTGTCTCATTTTAATATACCCAAAACCTTCTCAGATATGATCAGAATTCTATACACAAATTCATACACTTTTTTATATGTAAATAAAAAAAAGATCCAATACAATTTTGATTACCAATGGAACAAGACAGGGTTGTCCACTTTCTCCCTTCCTTTTTAATATATTTATTGAACCTTTCTTTCTATATATTATCCAGAATACTCACCACACTATCCCCAAAATCCTCAGTACACAAGTAGCATTGTCGGCCTTTGCTGATGATCTGAATTTATACTTTCAATTCCCCAACTCTGACTTACCTAAAATTATAAATGCAATTAGTAAATTTTCCAATGCTTCTGGTTACCAAATCAATAGTAAAAAGTCACACATTTTCCCAATCAACCCGGACGCTCATAAATCTTTCTTTTTCCCTGAATCTTCCTTCCATATATCATATTGTCTTAAATATCTTGGCATTAACTTTGAACATAACCAAGCCTCTATGCTTCAAAATAACTTACTAAAATCATGGTCTACTATATGTCAAGACTTACAAAGATGGAAACTCCTGAATTTAGCATTTCTTTCCAAAGTAGCAATTGTGAAAATGAATATTTTACCCAGACTTATTTATCAATTTAATGCAACGAACACAATGATTTCAAATAACGTATTCTCCCAAATTAACAAAGATATAGCAAAATTTCTTTGGTTTCCAAAGAAAGTCAGGATCTCTTATTCCAAACTAATTTACCCCAAAGAGAAAGGAGAGGTGGGCCTTCCTAATTTCCATCTTTACTACAACATCATCTGTTCTAATAGACTTTGGTCCATCTCAAACATGAATGGCAAAACTCAAACTCACTATCCGGCTTGGTTGAAGATATGGCACCATCACATTGTCTCCAACAAAATTAACCCGAATGCTATCCCCTTTTTATCCCCTATTTCTTTATACAGTTCTAAATTATCTCCCATCTTGAAACATAAAATAAGACTATTCCAAAAACTGATTAAGGACATCAATCTTGAAAATGGTCTTCCCCTTCTCCAACCACTACATCTCAATCCAAATCTTAAAATCAATAACAATATGATTGATCTCACTGAATTCCACCTCATCAAAGATCTTAAAGTATGGGATATTCTTAAATATAAATCTATATCTCTTGCAGAGCTACACTTAATTCTTAAGGCCAATAACAAATACACAGTTATTCTCCGTCAACTAAGAGAACTTACAATTTCACAAACTTTTAATATTTCCCCTGATTCCAAGGAAATTGATAAATTAACTGAAATTATTTCTACAGTTTCAAACCCTAAAAAAACAATTTCCTCTTCTTACAAATTACTAAACCCCCTTACTTCATAAAGGTAATTGTCTTTTCTCTAACTACTGGGATAATCAGAGTTCACCTGTTACAGAGGATCAAAAACTATTAGCTATAAAAACCACTATAGAATTATCCCCCTTCAAAAAACTATTATACAAACAATTGATGTTAAATAATAACTCTTACTATACTCCTGTAATACTCAATAAATTTAATCCCAACAGATCCCCTGTTTGCACATGTTGTCCCTTTTTGAGAGCTGATCTATTACACATTATGTGGCACTGCAATCACTCCCATAAACTATGGTGCTCTCTCAAAGTGCGTCTAAAAAAATGGGTTACTACAACTCTACACTCTCATGGGAAATGGCCATTCTAAATATTCCCCCTTCCAAGATGACTAAATTACATTTACATATTCTAATCACTCTTTGCTCTCTCATCAAACTTTACATCACCAATAATTGGTTAGATCGCACTAAAATGTGCTGGCGGGGATTCAAAGAGATGGCAATTAAGGATATCTCTGCACAGAAGTTTATTAATAATGGTCCTGGGAAGAAAGCCTATTTCAGTAAACTATGGAAAAGCTTATTTGAGGTCATCTTAAGCGATTAAATTCTTGTTACTGCGCATCAATCTCTCTTCCCTTTTTATCTCTGACTTTGAGTATTGCCTTTCTCTTTACATGTAGCTGTTTGGGGTGTCACTGTCTCCTCTTACTATTCCTGAAACTGTCTTTACACAGCCATGGTAGCACGGTATTTTTTGTAAATAGTGTATATAGAGGTTTTTGCTTATAGTCAGACCACAATGCCTTCCGTAGCTTTTATTTACCTCTTTTTTCCTTATCACTGTTAAAATTGTCCTCATGTTTTTAACAATACTTGTTTTTCATTGTTTAATCAGCATGTTCTTAAATGTCAGTGATCTGTATTCTGTTTCTGTATGCATTGTTTTTTTGTTTTTTTTATTATGGAAAATAAAAAAAATTATTTGAGAAAAAAAAAAAGGAAATCCTTCTATGTGGCACACCTCACCACTAAGGGCTTTTCATCCAGAAAAAAGGAGGTAATTGTCCCACTGTACTCATCCCTCATTAGACCCATTATAGAGTATAATGCCCCTTTTGGTATGTACCTCACAAGACATCTGCAACAGCTGGAAAGGCCACAGAAATACCTCTCTAAAAGAATTACAGGCCTAAAGCTGATGCCATATGCTGACTGTCTAAATAAACTCCAGCTATACTCTGTGGCATATAGTCTACTCAGAGGTGATCTCTGCTTAACATACAAGGCCATGTCAAATCCTGAGCTATTGGACATGCTCCACTTAAAGAAATCCCAGTCCCTCAGAGCCACACACTCCAGGGATCTAAACTTTGTCATCACAATGAGCAAAACATGCTGGAGGGATAGGTTCCTGACCCAGAGACTCCCCATACTCTGGAATAGACTGCCCAGTGCCTCATTGGCCCTCTTCAAAAGGAAACTTGATGATTGGATGGGAGATAGGAAATTCACCCCGGGGATCATGTCAGTCACCCTGCTAGACAGGGGCCCAGCGAAGTAAATATTGTGGGAAGAAATATCCAAGGAATTATTATGGCTAGGCTTGCATAGGCCCTAGGGCCGACAGTCTAGTACCAACCTATGAACCTATGAACCTATAATGTTTATGTAAGAGTTCCTGATTAAGTATGAAGAGCAGCTTCAACATAAATCACCTCATCCTTAGAAATAGCAAACATTTACACTTGCACTTAACAAAGTTTGTTCCCCATTCATTTTTGTGCTTTCAGCTATTCGTCCATATTTAAGGGGAAGGCTATGCTAGATGTTTAGAAATAGCCTGTTTGAGAAGTTATGTGAGTATGTGTACTTAACTCAGACAAAAAAGGTGTTTTCATTATTTTGTGATCATATAATTAGCAATCATTTCTGATGATGGTGGCCCAATTAAGCACTAAGGATCACACACTCACACACATGCACCCACACACACACACACACACACACACACGCACACACACACACACACACACACACACACACACACACACACACACACACACACACACACACACACACACACACACACACACACACGCATATGTGCACATGTGCACACGCACTCACACATCTTCACAAAGGATGAGGAGAATTACATACTTTTAGTGGAAGGGTAAAGGACAGCGTTGCAGATCATGCATGACTGAGTTTTACCTGCTTTTCCCTCATTTCTAAGAGATAAATACCAGAGGTCTGGCATCTTCTCCAAGATTGCACCTTCGTATTGAAATGGATGCTTCTGACCTTTTGCAGGAGCAAAACTTGCCAAGTGTATCCACTGTGGAGAGCACGGTTGAATGTAGGGAACCCTGTAAGTATGTGCAGCTAGGGTGAGGAGAATTTCATACACACACACACACACACACACACACACACACACACACACACACACAAAATCACTTAACTAGCAGGAAGATTCACAAAGCATGAACAAATAAATTACTGTAAAGTATTTAGGACAGTAAATGCTGATTCAGTATCAGGCCTAGACACCATATGAAACAAGAACTAAATTGGCTGGCAAATAGGGTACTTTATAAATGTACTGAATGAATGGTTGAATGAAGGTTTTGTTTATAAGTAGTTAAGTAGTGGGATATAAATGTTTACGTGGAAAAAAGATGAGAAGAATGAAATAAAAAAAATGGACACATCACACTGAATAACATAGATTATATTTTTATAAGAACAATACAGAGGAGAATGAAAGGAAGGATGGATGAGGGATATTATGGGAGAAAAGTATATACCATATAAAAGTGAAGAGATGTCAATAAGTGTTACTGATTGGGAAATAAATTGTGGATAATGTTATAAAATAAAAGGAAGGATATAAAACTTATGGTAGGTGATATTAGCAAGGCATTTGATACCACATGACATGATGATTTGTGGAATGTTATGGAGACGTATGGAATACGTAACTTAATGAGAAGAGTGTGCATACCAGCATGTCGAAATAATAACCTGAGAGTGTTAGCAAATGTGTGGCTGCATAAAGAAATATGTATGAAATGTGGTATAAGGCAAGGATGTCCCATGAGCATAATATTGTTTGCATTAGCGATGAATGCAATATACAGTGAAATAGCTTATAACATGAATGATGCTAGATACGTAATGCAAAAGGAAGTGGTAATTCCAGTAGTTCTGACATACACAGATGATGTAGTTGTAGTTGCTAAACAAAACATGAATGAGGGAAGAGTCGGTTGGTCTGAATGGATGTTTAAAGGAAATGGAAATGACCTTGGATAAAGATAAAAATAGGGATGAATGAAGAAATGAAAAATTATCAAGAAAAATATTGCATGGAAAATAAAAAAAATGATGATATAGAGAGAGATAGAAGAACGTGGTATAATAATGTGATGATACAATGTTACTATGTAAACCCATGGAAAAAAATGCACAAGAAGAAGGGATTAAGGCCATTAAAGTGAAAAAAAAGTGGTGTATCAAGATAGTAGAGTGTCAGGATTCCTTCTGGAGATGTATAATAAATAATAAATGTATAATAAATAAGTTATCAGTAAAGGGGAATATGTCATGTAAAAAGAAAGTTGAAAGAGCATTTTATTCTTTTGTGGAGAGAAAAAAACAAAAGACCGTGGTCCATATTCTGCAAATCCAGCACGTTTCACCAAGTTTCACTCAAAAGTTGCAGATAAACAAGTAATGTGCTAATGCCTTAGTGTACATAGAATAACTTAGTGCAAAACAGATATACTCAGCAAGGTCAGAGCACTCTGAAGCATTCACGGCACATGTCTATATGTCCAGACAAGTGGTTCATAAACTGGGCTATGCATTGCAAAGGTCTATAAATTGAAATTATACAACCTGAATGCAAATAACATGAAATCCATAAAGGAAAACAAGTCTGCAGCAGTCCGTCCACAAGATGAAAAATATTTACAGACACCTGCAGATGTTATGCAACAATGTTCAAGTGAATAATATTAGCAAACAGTTATGGATTTGGTCTTACTGCTTATATGGATGCATATGTCATTATAATATATGGAATCTGACATAATTGCAAATTTCCATATAAAAATAATTAAGGTAAAGGGCAACGCTGGACATTTCACCATGGTTAGCAGTACCTAAGCATGTATGTGGGACCTGAATTGGGAACACAAGTAATGCACACACCCAGGGAAACAGAAAGGCAGAAGGGTGTGGATGAAGAAGAGGAAAATCTTTTCTTTTTTTTTTTTTTTGTGGGAATAGGCTCCATTTGAAGAGTAAAAAAATGGAAAAGACAATGAAAGAGGAGAATGTGGAAAAAACAGCAGAGATAAACATATAACAGTTATCACAAAACATGACAGAAAACATTAAGGTGTGGTAAATTACACAGACAGTACACTGTACAACAGGAGTTAAGGATAATTGACAAACAAGGTAGGGATGTATGACAGCTATGGTGCAATGCAGAAATACAGATATATCTATGCTTTATATAGTGCTGAGATGTTACAAACTATGTGACAGTCATACCTGAAGCTGTGTGACTAATGGTAGTAGTGGGATACAATGAACTAAATGGTGATTGCAGTACACAGTGGATATTGAATCCAATAAAGTCTGTCATCAGTGCAATTGTAACCCAAGCTACAGCATGGATAAGCAATTACAGTTAGGGAAATGCTGGAAAAGGCAAACATAGGATAGGTGAGAACCTCCAACCCTGCATGTGAAAGCCAAACAAACAAGCACAATGCCAAACATAAGTAGTATAGCAAGCCAAATATATGACTGTGTATTACACAACTACATGTACATAACCTAAATCTATGTGACATGGACTGGATATGTGAAAGACATATGCCATATCAGAGACAGATATGTTATCATATATGTGTGACCTGCATTGGATGAACAGAATCCAATCAGAAAGCAATGTCAGTACACATACACATAGCAATGACGAGGAATAATAATCAGTAATTGAAGTATACATAATACTAGACAAGGAATGCCAATGTGTGCCTAGGAATGAAGTGAACAAAGTCCTGTTTAGTATGCAAAAAACAAGCACAACAGGAAAAATTGCCTTGCCTGCATATGGCAAGACTGTTGCACAGGGCATTATTTTAGCAGTGAAACTACATGACAAAAATACTAATGTGGAGGATGATAATTGTATGCTATATATATATATATATATATATATATATATATATATATATATATATATATATATATGTACAACATATATGACAAAGGTAACATGGAGAAGGGAGGTAGACAACAGAGGTCCACGTCAGTAAGTTAATGCAATAAAATGAAATAGGCACACAGTAAAGCTGGACAACTGTATATGAAGGTACACGTTGCACATGCATATGCTCACAATACGGAGTAGTGTGGAAGTTCACCCAAGCAACACTGAAGCAAATGGCTAGTGTATCGTACATGGACAGACAGCATATCTGATGGATATAAATATGTTTGTGTACATATTATATAAACACAGTAATGTACAAGTAAACAGCAAAATGCATAGATATGCAACATAATATTCATTGTCCCATGCACATATTTAGTGTAATGACAACATAATGAGACAGGTGCAGCAAACACACTTAATGACTTACACACACACACACACACACACACACATATATATATATATATATATATATATATATATATATATACACACACACACACACACAGACATATATATATATATATATATATATATATATATATATATATATATATATACATACGCCAAATGTCTAAATATGGGCATCTCTATTGATATGATTGCACATACTGTTATATAACTTCGAATGGAAAAACAAAGCCTGCTGGAACTATGCTAAATATAGCATCAACGTTGTATACAGTAATGGAAAAAATAACTGTCTATTCATTATGTGAAAGATAAATGCCCATAAAGATCATTTACATGAATGTGATGTAACATGGCACAATTTGTGCCTGTACATGACACTCACAAAGCTATCGTGCTAGTGGGACAGTATGGCAACACAATGTTACACAAATCACATAGGCAAGGACAGGTCATGCTGTTAAACAGACATAAGACAGAAACAACGAAGACAGAAATGAGTTTGATGGATACATATGGATAACATGTAAATAAAGGAAATGGACCCATTACTATATGTGTTGAGTTGATATCATCCCACCCATGTATACAGTGGGACAATACAAGCAAAACAATTGTGTTCCACATGCATCATGGTAACTGTAACAGTCAGACCTCTCATATACAGGTCTACAGTGTATTGGACATAACACTATGCTGCACTGTATGCAAAGCAGTACACACATGCACACACAATTACTGTGTAAGACCCCTGGTCATATAGAGCAATGTAAGCATTACGTACAGCACACCAAGTAAATGTAATTGTTTAATGCATGTAAACAGTGTTAATGTATGTCATACTTTACGTATAACTTAATACCTCCTATGACACTTTATCTGCAGTGTATGGTCAGATGTATATAGCTGTGCATGACAGCAATATGCTAAGTCTGCACAATTGTGCCTATAGAATACATTTTGTGAAAATCTCAGACCATGCTGTCAACATTACTTAATTGGATCACATGAACAACACTTAGGAGGGCCCCCCCCTCATGATGGGGTAGAACATCCCAAATGATCTCACATGCAATATATCAGAAGGAGTTGCACACTGCCCATGCCATGTCATGATAGCAGTTCCCCATTGGGTCCATATCTGTGTCTAAAAGATGTGTGTCATCACTTCCTAAATCTGGTCCCATAAATCATCTCCCTGTAGCAGTGGTTGATGTCTCCAGTGTTGATCTCCAGGCACAATGGCATATGTAGGTCTAGGTCTGTCATTGTCATGTCCATCCTGTCATCCTCCTGGTCCCCTGGACCTCTACCTCTGAGTCATCTGGCAGGGGTCTGGCACATTGTGTCTTCCTTCAATCATTAAGTGAGCCACAGTGAGTGCCATACTCTGCCAGGATTAAACCAAAAAATATATATTGAATCTGCGTGTACCACTCTTAGGACTATATAAAGTAAAATCTGTGTATACCTGCACTTAGGACTATATAAAATAAAAAAAAATGTGTGTACCTACACTTAGGACTATATAAAGTAAAATCTGTGTGTACCTAACACTTAGGACTGTATAAAGTAAAATCTGTGTGTACCTACATTTAGGACTGTATAAAGTAAAACTTGTGTGTACCTACACTTAGGACTATATAAAGTAAAATCTGTGTGTACCTGCACTTAGGACTACATAAACTAAAATCTGCATGTACCTACACTTAGGACTATATAACATAAATACACTGACATGATCTATGGGTGGAAATGGTTCATTATGTCACATCACAGTAATGTATGACCATAACTGTAACAACATATGTGATGAAAGGCATTTAAATACATAACAATGTAAAAACACTTCAGTCATGCATTCATGTGCAATAGATTTCTGTCATAACACCATGTGATGGTTACCTGAATACTGTGAAAGACATATGGTATGCTGTTAACATGACAAAATGATATGACACTAATTTTGACATGTTTGTAAAAGGTATATCATAATATAATGCAGGTGTCATTTTATCAGACAATATGGCAATAACGTGTCTATATACTTTGTATAATATAAATATCTCAGGGTAGCAGGTGTAAGGTCAGGATCATGCAACATTACCAATGTCCTATTATCAATGTACATGGATGATATCAATAGAGGGCCATGCGTGGGACACTATCTCCATCATAAAGTGTCCTTACTTTACTCCAGTACATTACATGTCAAGCAA
The DNA here is from genome assembly GCF_019279795.1 of Protopterus annectens. Taxonomy (NCBI): domain Eukaryota; kingdom Metazoa; phylum Chordata; order Ceratodontiformes; family Protopteridae; genus Protopterus; species Protopterus annectens. The sequence continues at coordinate 260,228,704 of NC_056734.1, forward strand.
TATACAGTTTATTTGAGAATACATTATTACTTGTTCATGTAAGTATGAAAGCGCCATCTGTACACCTGAAAAACAAACATGTACAAAAGCAGAATATATATATATATATATATATATTCTGTGTCACATGGCATTACAGTGTGGCACAAAACAATGATGAGTGTTTGACAACTACTACACTGTAAGCTGATAATGACATCAACAATATAACATTTTAAAAACAGCAGTGATATAAAACCCTGATATATAGTCATGCAAATAGTCCAGCGTGAAAAAAAATACTTCCCATGGTCCATTATTTGTATGTCTGCCTGACACAATTGAATTATGGTGTCCATAGCAGAATTAATCTCAAGTGTAAATGAAATTTGGCAACAAACCAAGTTGTCCTAGGACATCTTCATGGGGGGGGGTTAGGTTGATAGTAGGGGGAGTTAAGTGAGTTGGGGAGTGGAGGGTTAAGTGGAGGCAGTGATGGTTAGAAGGAAATGAGATAAGGATTGGGAGTGGCTTAAGAGTTTTAATCCAATGTTGCAGGGTTAAGCAATCACATTTTGGCGTGAACTTGCTACAGGGCATGTTTACGTCCAGGATAACTTTTGATATGGTCTGGACGGTAGGCATTGGAGTAATGCTAGTATGTACAGAGAGGTAATGTATCTGCTATAGAATCCTGTTTGACACAGTAAGGGAACAAGGCTTTAAGTTTTGGATGGGTTAGGTAGATTTTATATAAGGCAGGGGTTTATGGTATGTGAAGGTGTATGGCTCGTTTATTGGCTAGATGACTGGAATGCTGGGAGGCTGCTATGTTGTTTATTGAAGGTTTTTTTCTGGCTGCAGCTGTTGGGGATGTTTATCCCTTCTATGGTGGTTTTTATGTTCCTGTAGTTAGAAAGTTTTGTTGGTTGTGAGGTTCAGTTAATCGCTTTGCATGCAAGCTGGAGTGCTTGCTGCTGGGATTGGGGAGGGGAGGTAGGAAATAATGTAGGGATTATGGATCAGTTATCGGCTTTTCTTTTGTCCCCAGGGCTGTGTGGTGTTTGCGATAATGCAACAAATTTTGGGATTAGACAAAAAAAAAAAAAAAAGAAGACGTTTGGTCGCTTTCTGCCCACTGGGATCATGCGAATGGGTTCATGCCATTCAGTTTAGTGGCCAGGGAATGCTCTCCTTTGTATCTCCCATATTTCAGAAGTATTGCTGTTTCTTATAGGGCCACATCTGTTTTCTCTTGTTTCTCACAGCTGGGGCTGAGCTTTTCGCTGGACTTTGAACAAGGTTCAGCACCAGTCATCATCACGCATGCACGGTGCTCCTTCTCACATCTGGTTGTTGGTTTTACAACAAATGTAAATTTCTGTAACATAAACTTATCATTACATTTCAAAAAGAAACAATCTGTTTGTCTCTAAGCAGTACATATAACATGATAGATAGCTCCTGGAACAGAAAAACAGATTTACTAAGTTTATGTGGTTCAAGATTTAACGTTCTGACATAGCTTCATAGTTTCATAGGTTGGTACTAGGCTATCAGCTCTAGGGCCTATACAAGCCTAGCCATAACAATTTCCTGGCTATTTCTTCCCACACTATTCACTTCCCTGGATGCCTGTCTAGCAGGGTGACTGATGTGATCCCCGGGGTGAATTTCCTTTCTACCATCCAATCATCAAGATTCCTTTTGAAGAGGGCCAAAGAGGCCCTCTGCTTGACATGTATGGGCAGTCTATTCCAGAGTCTGGGGAGTCTCTGGGTCAGGAATCTATCCCTCCAGCATGTTTTGTTTATTGTGATGACAAGATTTAGATCTCTGGAGCGTGTGGCTCTGAGAGATTGGGATTTCTTTAAGTGTAGCATGTCCAACAGCTCTGGGTTTGACATGGCCTTGTATGCTAAGCAGAGATCATCTCTGAGTAGATGATATGCAATAGAGTATAGCTGGAGTTTTTTAAGGTGGTCAGCATAGGGCATCTGCTTTAGGGCTGTGATTCTTTTGGTGAGGTATTTCTGCGGCCTTTCCAGTTGTTGTAGATGTCTTGAGAGGTACATACCAAACGGGGCATTGTATTCTATAATGGGTCTAATGAGGGATAATTTTCTCCTCTGTTGCACGTTGTAAAGGAATAGGTTTTGATATTTGCAGGGAGTGAGGTTGTTTGGCAGTGGCTGATTGGTCAAGAAGAGGCTCTTTGGGTCCGCAGACACCTTTTCGTGGGATGCAGGCTGGTTTTGTGTTTTGGCAGTGAATCGTGAATGTGCAGAGGGGTACCAGTCAGCTGGGGATTCATGCTGAAGTGGATCAAAGACGGTGAGTACTTTTGATATTGGTTTCCGGCAGTTCAGCAGTTGGGAGGTGTGTATTTGGCCTGTGGATGATATGCTGTTAGTGTGCTTGGATGACCGATTTTGGCCTCGGGAGGTTTGGGAGGGCAGGCATGGTTGATTATTTGGGATGAGCTTATACTTACAGCTGAAGGGTGATTTTCATGGGCTGGGGGACACTGTAGAGTGTCATTCACTTTTGTGCAGGCCCGGAGTCATGTTGGATGTTAAGGGAAGGGCGGGTAGTGCTTGACATCAAATTTGCCATGGTGATTGATTTTATCAGATCAACCAGAGCAAGAATTTGCTACCCTTAAATACTGTTGATAGAAAATGCATTGGAATATTTTCATATCTTCTCTGTTACTGGCTTTAAGAATATGTAGTACAAGGGTTTAATAAAAAATCTTTATTTGATGTCATGCATAGGTGATACATAGTATAACTGTACAACAAATGGCAGCGTTTCCTAACTCTGATAATGTGAAACAGTACCATGAATTCTGAGAAGTGATATCAGACTGGTGTGATGAAATAACTTCATAACACAAGGAATGGATTTGGAAAACACCATTACATTACATCTCAAGGACAGCATGATTATTACTTTGACATTAAGACTGAATGATGCAAATAGGCATGGAGCCAGCAATTTGAAAATAATGCACAAGACTTACCTTATCTGACAGTATTGCAATTAAATGTTCAAGTAAGCACTGTGATACACCTTTTGATATTATATATATAAATGTATAAAATACAAGTATTTAATGAATATGTTCTAATATATTATTTCATTAAATTGTCACACCACTGTATTTTGTTTTGTGTGCTTTCATTGTAACAAATGTATTGCATAAAATATCCATTATGAAAACCAGGCATGTCCCACACTTTATTGTTAAAGTGAACATTATCTACTTTCCTAAGGAATAGTGCTGCTTTCTATGGTTAAATCAGTAATGCTAAAAGTATTCCATCTTTTTCTGTTACGGTTGCACATCATTTACAAAGCTATGAACAGAAATACTGCAAATATTATTCAAGACTGGCACAACTGCACGGTCAGTATAATTAATTCACTCATTTAATATTTTAGAAAGGAAAGTTCTCTGGTTAAATGCACACGAAACATAGATACTTAACTCAAAGTATGTGTGAATATTTAATCAGATGATGTCATAGTTCTGTCTAATCTATTGTCATCTCTGGATTGGTTTACGGTTGTTGAGAACTGTCTCTGATTCACTAAGTGCTATATACACTCTATTCCTAGAGGACTACAGGAAGAAGGTTGGAGTGAAGCGGTCTATGCAGTGAGCCACAGGTAACGGGTTTATATATCACCCTATTAACAATGGTGACTGGTGAGGTCACAGGGCAGTTAAGGTATATTGTTGTCAAAAAATAAATAAATAATTAAAATAAATAAACACATAATGCTTAGCAACTGGAAAGGAGGTGATATTTCATCATGCGAGACTGAGATTGGTTAGCCCCTTGGATTTGGCAAAGAAGGTGAATTTATTGAGAGCAGTTGGAAGGGGAGGTTGTCCTTAAATGTGTTTATGTAGGTTAGATTATTCAATTAATTTTGTTTTCTCTTGCAGAAGCTGACCGCATGGGGTGATTCTGCAGGTTTAGTCTGGCCCTAGGTATCTACATTATGCCATGCCTGGCAGTAGAAGCTACATAATGCAGTTTTTCTTTCTTCATAAATTTTATGTCACCATATTGGTTACAGGCATGGAGATGTTGACAACTGTAAGGGACAGCTCATAGTAGGAGACTTGACTCATGGACTATTTCCTTGTTCTAGCCTTACTGTGGTAGGGGTAGGGGAATGATCAGCGAGTCGGGGCAGCATGGCATGGGTGGGTTTTAGGACAGTCATGGTGATGTCAGTGGGGGGACCATGGTTGGGGGAGTAGCTCGGGGGGGGCAGGAAGGTACTTACTTCAATTACTAAATATTTTAGGGTGATGACATAATCGATATGTTATCGGTTAACTCTCTCAGTTGCTAAAGGGGATAGGGAGGGCTACATGTAAACTTATTTCCTTGTGCTCAGAAGTGGACAAAATTTGAAGGGGGTTTTGAGTGTGTTTCATGGGTTATGAGTTGGACTGGCTGAGAAGGGGAGTTTAGTGGTTGTGCATGGTGAAGCTGGATGACAGATGGGGAGGTAGATGAATGGGGCTAGGTTGTGGTAGAACACTGCTGTTTCACATGACTTACATTTTATTTTTCTTTGCAGATGGTGGGGTTATGATGGATCTTTCACCAGTTGGAGTGTTTCGCAATAGCAGTCACAGACGGTTCAGCTCAGACTGGTGGACCTGAGGAAGTGATGGGACAGAGGATGCTGCTGTTGGCGGTTCTGGTCATTGGCTTGGAAAGCAATGAGCTTAAAGGTAATGACATGATTCCAAGTGCTTACTCAGGCTTGTAAGTTTGTATGGTTTAAGATTATTGTGGCTTCAGGGATGATCAAAGCAAATTAGGGCCATGTTACAGCATTGTTTAGTTAGCAGTAAGAGAATTTTGGGATAGAACGTAGGTGGGATGGATTTAACAGTTGAGGTTGGGTTGCTTTTGGGATCATTGGGTAACGAGGTTTCCGGTAAATTTAACAGATGCCTGAGTTTTTCCTAACAGGTGGTATCTTTGGGGTGACAAATGTGTCTCTTGAAGTAGATAGTTGTTTTGAGTGGGTGTCAATTTGAGTTCAAGGGGTTATAGTTTGTGTTTTTTGTTGTGGTTATAGTTGGTCAATCCATTCCAGTTGAGCCGTGATTTTAGCTTTGATGGTAGCGGGCTAAAAGGGTATGTATTTTCTTGGTGAGAGTGTTCCTGTGGTACAGTGCGGTCATGGTAATCCTACTTTGTTTAGTTTCATTAGGGTGTGTTTCAGTGATGGTATGGCAAGGTGGGGTTTATGATGGGATTCTATGGTGCCTTACAGATGATGGGTACACTGAATGATGTTTGGCTTGACCCTTCCCTTTAGGGGAAGTAGTGGGTTGAACAATTTTGGGTAGAAGGGAGGGGGGACCGCCTGGTTAGGCTGGTTGGTGGAGAAGAGGGATAGACTTGCTCTCTTCTGTTCCCCCTCTGGTGTCTGGATGTTCATTTCAAGGATCTGGGGAAAGGAAAATGTGTAGATAGAGGAAGCTCGCTGAACAAATGAGTAAGCTGAGGTAAGGATGCTGCTTATTTGGTGGAAGGTAACTCAATGAATGGTGCATGAAGTGAGATGGGACGCTGCTTCATAAGTAAGTGAGCAGAGGTATGGACCCTGCTTGTTGGGCAGGGTGAGTAGGTACGCTGCCCTGGTTAACATTTCAAGGATGGTGCTTCATAAGTAAAGTAAGTGAGCAGAGGTATGGATGCTGCTTACTGGGGCAGGGTGAGTAGGTATGCTGCCCTGATTAACATTACAAGGATGTTATGCTATGTTTAGAATCAATTATGTTATGAATAGTTGTAATTAATGAATTTGGTGAACAAAGCCAATTTATGAAATTTAATAAAGGTCATCAAATGTCATTTGGTGTGATGTGTTTATTGAAGGGGAAAAGGACAACTGAGGGTAATGTGCAACTAAAGTGTCGTTTGGATATCCCATAAATAACAGATGTTTCTTAACATTTTTTAGTAAGAAGAACAAGTATTGGAAATGTTTATAGCTATGTGCAAATTAATGAGCAGTGCAACATAGGTAATGGCTGACATTGGCACATCAGAGAATTAGAGTACAGTAAAACATGACAATCATAAAGAAAGTGACAGAGTGTGATATTTATCAATATGGTTTATTTCACAGTGTCCATCATTGAGAAATCTATTAACTATCACTACCTGCATTTATATAGTTATTCTTATTAATGTACTTGATCAATTAAAACACTGTAAAACTGATCAGTGAATATTTTTCAAAGAGGTGGAATTGGATTTGTGCACAACAATTGCAGAAAAAGTTTGGCAATTTATACAATACATCACACTTGTTTACTACATAATTACATCATATGTTGAACTGAAGCAAGTACCAGACATTATCAGCCAACCTCATAACAAACATTGAAACAGCAGACACACATTCAATGACCAGATAGCCAGGCTATGCACAACAGAACAGTTAGTGAGCACCCTCTTAAACAAAAAAGTTTGTTAGCCTCTGCTTTTCCAAAAGCAACAGCAACACAACAACTTATATGTGAAACAGTCCAGGTAAGACCACCATCACAGCTACATAGCTATATTTGTCATTTAATTGTGTTAAAAATATTATTTTCTGTAATATACCCTGCTTATAACTCAAAAGTGAAATTTTGCAACACATCTATAATGTTATTCACATGAAATCAGTGATAATTGCAGTTATCTTGCAGTTGCAGTATGGGTAGTCTTGTGTTAACATTAGTCTGCTTGATTCTGCAAGTATAATCAGCTGTTTAACAATGTTATGATTGTTTCTGGGGCAATCCATGTTTACAGTTAGAGCACATTGCACACATTTAATCATTGTTGTGTCACTGTCGCTAATTTATACATTAGACATAATGCCTGCAAACTGGAGGAATGTAGATCCAAACCTCCAACTCTCATCTAACTTATACTCCAGTCCTGGCACCTGCTTTCCCGCTTTCTTAACTAATCCATTTTGGCTGTGATTGCATGGATTTATGTAGCTTTAATAATTAAACTTTATGACTATGCAATGAAGATTCAAAAACACAAAGCAGGACTATTAAAATAAAAGGCCAGCATTAAACATGTGCTGTGCACTTCAAATAGAACACAGTGCAATCCTAACTGAATGCCATCACACTGGTCACAGCACTAAGCAAAAGCTGTAACAATGCAGAGTGTCAGGTATTGCAATAGAACCTGTGTATGCACTTAACAGACATATAAAAACATACTTACCAATGTCACAAAAGGAGATACTGCCAGCCCAGCTATCTGGAATGTTGTAATTAATTATGTCATTTGTGAATATCAACATGATTCATATGCTTGTGTTGCAAATGTATTAGAACTGTATGTCATATAGGATAGTTTGTACAGATGTGAAATGAAGAGATATTTTGTAAAGTATTGAACTTAGAGGTGTGACCACAGTGCACCCTGCTGGATTAGAACAGAAATGTATATACACTATTGTAAATGTTTAGGTGTATTTATTTTAACAATGGAAACTGGAACACAGGAGGTTAATTTCAGAACATAGCTGAAAATTTAAATTACTTTATGACAGCCAGAGACAGGATGTCTACACTAGGGAGTTCTCTGTGTTAGCCTGAAAGAGAAATAATTACTAGGCTTGAGATGTGAAAGTGTTTTATTGTTTTATGACTTCCACGATCTGCCTTAGATTTAAGATGGGCACTTGTTTATGTATTTCACAGGTAGATGCTAAGTGCTGTTGTTTTTGAGCCTGGGAACTAAAGTAGGACTCAGATGAGAAGAAATGATGTAATTCTGCAGTATCCAAGCAGGAATATTTGGGATATTAATTTAAGAGCATAATGAGAGAGAGAGACTGAGGATTTTGCATTTTGTCTTTGACCTGACAAGAATATCCACTTACTACATCTGCCTTCTTGCTCTGTAAGTAAGTCTAGGGAACAGTATAATTCTTCTAGGTATAGTCAAGTATATAGCAAAGCTTAATTTAGATGTTTTTCTTTATTTATTTGAGACTGTTCTGCAATGTTGTTTTAAATATTTCATGTGATTTTGAACTCGGATGTAACTGTGATTATGTAATGAGTATTTTCTTGTTCTTTTCTTATTTATTATTAAATATATTTAAACATTTCATTGAGGTTGATATTTGTGAGACACATTTAAGTTTTGAGAGTACTTGTATATTTATTTGGTGACATTTTGGGCCACTCCTAATAGCCTTGCTCCTTGTCAAACTACCATTTGGATTAATAGTAACATTACACAGTAAGATTGGACACCCTTTGTTAAGGGCATTAAAGTAGCTGATAAGGAGTGTCTGGTAGCAGTCAAAACTACCTTATAGTGTTGGCAGAAGGGGGCATAGCTAGTAAACCTGTGTCAGCCTTTCCCAGGTGTGTGTGTGTGTGTGTGTGTGTGTGTGTGTGTGTGTGTGTGTGTGTGTGTGTGTGTGTGAGTGTGTTTGTTTATAAATTAAACCTCAATGAGTGTGTGTGTACCAGCTACTTGGGCAGGGACATGAAGCACTGGTTGGACAGACAGGGTACTGGAGATCTTGGCTTGCCCACTCAGCTGAAATCTCAACTCTAACTAGTGCCAGTGGGGATTATTATTGGGGATATGGAGAAAGAGAAATAAACCAGCCTCAGAATGACCGTGGTCTCTGTGTGCTCTTAAGGGAAATTGCATTGATGCATCTGGAAATACTGTGTGTGTACTTGTCATCCACCCAATGTATGCCCCCCCACTGGTGCTTGTGGTGAGGATTGCAGCTTCTTGATTACTGGGCCAGTGTTGGGGTGCCACATTAAATTGGTCGGCAGTGGTGGGATATCCACATCTCATTATATTGGTGGGCAGGGGTGGGATATCCACATCACAACCATGATCCATTATTTAAATAAAAATATATTCACTGTTGTAACATACATCACCATTTAATTTATGTAGTAGGTCAGTCAATATTAAATACAACTGAATATATTATATTATAGGGATATGCAGCTAAGATATATATATATATATATATATATATATATATATATATATATATATATATATATGTACACACTGGCAATAAGATACACATGCAGCCATAGTGAGAGAGCTGGGATGTTTCTAGAATCTCTGCAGATAAAAGTGATTTTCTAAGTCATCCATGAATTTAGAACAACAGACATTAATGCACCTTTTGCATACCTGATGTTTGAAAAAGATATAATGCATAACTGAACACACTAGTATCTGCCATAGCTATTCTTAATTATTCATTACTGAAGTATAAAAGTACCATCAATGGTTCAAACCAACATTTTTCCCTGAGACATTCAAATTGGACTATTGTTTAATGTGTTAAATGGGTCTATATTAAAACACCAAACATTCAAAATGTCGAGTGCTCTAATATTAAACCCTATGAATCGAAAATTTAAAACATCAAACATTCAGAACAGCGAATTTTTTCATAGGGAAAAATATGCTGTTCCAAAACACATATGCACAACACAAGCACACCAAATAAACAGCAATCCACATGCATACACCTAAACTCTTACACCTAACCCTACACTAAACTATACATACACCACTAACTATCCACTTACCTTAACCCAAACCCTAACTCTAAGGTCCGTCACTATCCCACAGTCGCCTTACCCGCGCCCTAACTCTAACTCACCTACCCCGCCCTAACCCTCATGTCCACACAATTTCACACTTACCTGACCCACGGTCTAACCCTAACTCACCTAACCCATCCTAACCCTCACGTCCACACAATTGCACACTTACCTGAACCTGACCTGTAACTTTCCACCACAGCGCTGAAAATACTGAAGTAACAGAAATGGACAACCAAATTCTTTTCCTAGGAACAAATTTGGTTTTCTGTTTCTTCGATATTTTCAGCATTCGCTGAAAACTGGTCGATATTAGAACACTTGAAATTTTGAACGTTCAATGTTTTAATATAGACTCTGTTAAACTAGGTGAAAGAAGAAATCATTCCATCATACAGGATTACTAAGGAATATTTCCAGAATCTAACAGATAACAGAGAAATATATAATTATCCAAGACTTAAGAGATATAGGTGTTAATGCACCACGTAATTACTGAATTTCTAAAAAAACTACCACATATCGCATTCACCTAAAACTCAACAGTTTGAGCTAAGAGACAGCATAATACCTTACTACATACAGCATAGTGAAATGACTTGGACCGTCTCCTTTGATGTTGTAAATAGCATATGTATGTCTCCTTTTTCATACATACCATGTAATGCAACATAATACACATCATGGATTTCACCATGTTTTTTCTGCAGTATGTATATGTCTCCTTTTTCATACAGCCTGTACCCACCTCCCAGATTTTCAAGCTCCTAAACAAACTCAAACCTTGCTCACTTTCTGCAGATAATCTTCCTCCAGAATATCTACAACTAGCAGCAAGCTCAATTGCATATCCCATTAGCATTCTTATTAATTGTTCTATCTCAGAATAATATGTCCCCCAATTACAGAAAAAAATTATTATTACTCCATTACACAAATGTGGAAACTCTCATGATCTCTCTATCACCCTATTGCTATACTTTCTCCACTATCAAAAATCTTAGAAAAATGTGTTCACACACAACTATTTAAACACCTCTCTGATACTGCTCTTCTGCCCCCCAAACAACATGAGTTCCATTCAGGGCATAGCACTATCACAGCTCTACTCTCATTTTCTGATACTGTTAACAAGGCTATAGATGCTGGTCATCTTACTTCAGTAATCCTACTGGATCACTCCAAAGCCTTCAATATGGTTTCACATACTAAGCTATTAATCCAGCTATCAAAATTAGGATGCTCTCCTACATCTCTTAACTGGCCTACCTCCTATCTAAACACCAGGAAGCAATTAGTAAGATGGCATAATGTCCAATCCAATTACCAAACAAATAACAATGATCCATTTTAGGGCCACTATTTTTTAATACCTTCATCAATGACCTCCACAAAGCCCCCTAAATACAAAATATTATCCAATACACCGATGACTCTAATATCCACTTCCAACAATTTCTCAGACCTCCTTTGCAGTTACTCAGAAGGTTTTTACTTTAATCTAATCCTGCCTAAATAATGCTCAACTGTTAAACCTCCAAAAAACTAAACTTTTACTTTTCTCCACAAAATCACCAGATATAGACCTCAAAATATGTTCTAAGGATGGTACAGAAATTGAAATAGTGAAATCAGCTAAATTGCTTGGCATAACAATAGATTGTAAACCCACTTCTGAGCCTCACATTCTGAATGCAATAAAGAAAACACACTTTAAACTAGGCAAACTTTACTGCCACAAACCTTAAGTAAGACAACCACACCAAAACAAAACTTGCCAGTACCTTACTTATCACCTCTCTTCTGTATGGTAGTGCCATATTTACAAACCTTAACTCAACCCTTACTAATAAACTATAATCCGCTATTATAAAACAGCCACATTTGCCTCCAGAAAACCTTACCATTCACATCATTCCCAAGTTATTGCAGAAATAAATGGCTAGAGTTTCCCCACCATCTCTTCTATACCCAATTAACTTTAGCCCATAAATTAATCTTCAGACTCAGTGACTGCCCAGCACTCAACTCTATCCTACAAACATAAACCCCTACACAAATACTAAGATCCTCAAGCAAACAGCTACTAACCATAACAAAAAACAAACAAAAGAGCTGGACAAAGTCTGTACTCCCAACAACATTGCCAGCGATGGAATACCTTACCTGCCCAGATAACTGAAACTGACTGCATAAAAACCTTTAAGTCAGCACTAAAATCTTACTACCTAAACAATCCTTCCTGCCCCTATCAATCAGACTGACCACATTAAAATAGTCCTTCAACAAATTCTTATATTATGCAATGAATAATAACCAGTTCTATAACTCCAGTTTTTTATTACCTAGCAATGCAATTGTTTTGTTAACTCACACTATAGATGGTACTGATTCATATCTATACTGTTCTACATATGTAACTTATAAACCTATACTTATTGAATGTTAACTCTCATCTGAATACATGTAATATTTGATTTTACTTATTTTAGATTCATTTTACTTGTAACACATGGAGCTTCTGGCCTCCACTGAAAATGGGTTTTTGACCCAGTGGACTTTATTGGTCAACAAATTTCAATAAATAAATAAATAAAATTTAATGCAACATAATGCACATCATGGATTCTACCATTTTTTTGAGTATGTGGAATGTATTATGTTATTAAGATTATTTTGTTTTTTGTATGTGAAACTTTTTCCCCATGCCTCCACTGAAAAAGGGCTACTAAGCCCAGTTGGACCCACTCCCCATAAACAAATGACAAATAAATAAAAAATAAAATACATTTTTTATGGCATAATGACTTATTTGGTCATATAGCAGTCATATATCTCAGTATTTAACTGTTTTATAATGCAGAGACTAATAATGTATGCCTGTATTACTCAACATTCACACATTTAGAAATACACTGTCCAGTGTTTGTCGAACAGTTATAGATAAAGGAGAAATGAGTAGTCATCCGGGGCCTAAATGCTACAGGTGTCAGTGAAACATGGCAGTTCTATATATTTAGAAAAAATGGACTGTATAGTTGCCAAGAGAACAGAGGGATTAAACTGTGTGCATTCAGTATCAACTACATCAACAGCAACATTTACAAAATGACCTATAACACTGAAATGTTCGCCTTAACTAGTTGAGCTAACTGACACAACTGCTATTTTCTGCTTGTAATAAGAATATTTATGGCATGCTATTCATATGTATAATGTTAATTACATTAGTACTGACTGCTTCTCTCTCTCTCTCTCTCTCTCATCTGACTCACCTAACTAATCAATAAATCTCTGTGGTCTTTCACAAATAATTACTAATCATGGTGCGCAAACATTAATGAACAATATCATCTGCAGCACTTAATTTTTATAATGACATGACTTATGTACACAATCAATCTAATCACAAATATTTGATGTTTACCAAACAAGAACAATGATTAGTATACATGCGTAGTGCCCCCAATAGTAAAACTAACAGTATTGTCCCATAAGGATGAGTAATACAATTAAAAGCGAGGATGTCCAACTGTCCAAAACAAGGGTGTGCACAGCAGGGATTCCATACAAGCAATAGATGGTTCTAATCTAGGAGCATTTAGATAACTGACAAGTGTGCACCTCAAAATAAGAAGTCATCTAATACAGAGAGAGGCATAATTGTACCGAACATACATGTGCTAGAGTAGGATGAATTTGGATGTAAAACATGCATGTTTCTTAACAACAGCATGCCAAATGTCTGGACAACAAACACAGAACTGCAACAAAAGTACAGAACACAATATATATAGGTTATAAATACAGCAGAAAATACACAATTGCTCAATGGTTAGACTCACACTTGAGCGAGGCACCCCCCACATATGTAATGGTGTCAATAACACAGCACCATGAAATAATGTATCTGTAACACGTAAAACTTGTTGATATATCCCAAGTGAGATATGTGCTATGAAGCAAATCCCCACATCTAAACATTCTATGAAAGAGTAGTGATGTTTATGAAAACTAGTGAAACAGTGCACTATGGGTAAGATATAGCCTGAGGCCATCCTTAAATCACACCATGAGTAGAATGTACAGGTCACAGCCTTACAGATTGTCCTTAAAATATACAGCACCTCCTTGTTACAAAATATGTATATAATACATAGACATACATATTGTTGATAGGTAATATTTATATATAATCAAGTATCACAAAACACAAGCAGGTTTCACAGATACATCTAGATGTCATCATGGTAAAGCATATGCTCATGTCAAACTTCAAAGAACAAGCTGCATTAACTTGATACACGTGAAAAGTTCATCTTGATCTAGTAATGGGTAAAACATATGAATGCTGCTAACTGTCCTAACACACAAACACTGCATCTATATTTGTTTATAAGAACTGCAAAGCCAAACCACACAATAAGGATACAACTGTAAGAGCGCTGTCAGCAGGAGATAGCAGACACCCATTCAATAACTGAATAGTCAGAATATACGCACCATGAAGTTAACTAAGAATTTTACATAGCTCTTAACACATGCAGATAAACAAAACATTGGAAACTACAGATTATAGTATTAGCAAACTAGACTAATCCAAACAACACACATATCTTACATATAATACAATCATAGTGACACTTCAGAAGAATTACAACACAGGTGACTATCATTTAGGTTGTGTCAGCCAACTTCATCTTAACTTACAATAGACAGTGGCAAATGTCTGAGCACAACAAAAAACTGTAGGGTTAGACTTAATGATGAGTTCAGCAAATGTGATACACACAAAAGTAGAACCTAGGCAATATACATGGATGTTGCATTATGGGAAGCTTGTATACCTATTTATATCTGGTAATAACATCTGAATAAACAGTGCTAAATGGAGGCTGTAAAAGGCCAATAATAATAAAGAGAACAACTAAGGCAGCAGCAATAAACACATGGAAGACACACCTCTTTCCTGATGCGCTCCTCTAGTTTGTGCACTCCCTTAATGCACATGGATCTTTTCCATCCCCTTTTCTTGGCACCTGTAAGAATATAATCGGTGTAAATATTAAACAAAAGCAGAGACTCTGTCTTATGGAGTTATACAACACTTAGTGGTAAATGACATCAGTTCAAAACATATTGTCATTTTTTTACAGAATAAAGCACATTGCAAGAAGGCTGTGTATCATTACCTTATACAGATATTTAAACATACCAGTGCATACTTCTCTTGCACACAACCTTAACTGACACCAACATAGAGGAAACTAGCTTCAAACCTACAAGTCACATATATCTTCACTGATTCCCGTACCTGAATTGTGTAGCTACATATACTTTGCTAAAAAAATATATAATGAGTTTCTGTGAGTCAAACATGCTGGGACTGTGAATACACAGAGCATAAAGTAATTTCACAGGTAATTATATGTACTCAAGAATGTTCAGTATGTAATGCATAGCATGTGCAACGTGCTGAAGTCCTGCTATATGATACAAATGATGTGATTACCATTATGCTCAGTGGATTGCAAAAACATAAAGGTTAACGGTGTATGGACAGCAATAAGTAGGTGACTGAATGTGCTAAGGTAGCACATATTTCATGTTAATATATTTTAATACTAAGACTGTAACATAAGTAACAGAACAGCTATTTATGTGAAATACAGCTGCAGATACTTGTAAAAATATGTTGACATATGAATGCTCCTGTAGTTATATGTGTTAACATATATGCATATCTATACATATCTATCCATATGTGTATATATATATATATATATATATATATATATATATATATATATATATATACGGGTCCCCTCCAGAATACGGAAATTCAAAACTTCAAAACCCATATGATCACAGACCATATGTTCGAAGTTTTGAAATACCGACATTTTGAACAGGAAATCGCATACAGCGTGGACTGGGAGATTTCCCTTGTTCTCGCTGTAGTGTGATCTCGCAGTTGGTATATTTAAGTAGGGTGGTGTGGGGGGTGCAGGGGGGCAAAGTCCCCCTGCTGTACACAGTTGAATGTGTGTTTTTTTATTTTTATGGGTCTAGTTCACATTTTTGAAGATTCAAATGTTCGATCATATGGTCTCGGCCATATGAACTTCGAACATTTGAGCGTTCAGTTATGTGAAGTAGACCTATATATATATATATATATATATATATATATATATATATATATATATATATATATTTAGATAGATATACATAGATATATAAATATGTATGCATGTATCTTAATAAAAATAGGAACTTTCATTCTTCATTAACTACAGAACTTCATCTGAATGAAAGCACTTAATTTTATTAAAATCCTTTGACTATATCCTGTGGCCACTTTTTTATTGTTTATTAATCATTTGTGTGGCATAGCATGAGGTGTTTTTTGTGGATATCAATCTATCTATCTATCTATCTATCTATCTATCTATCTGTCTATTTATCTATCTATCCATATGTATGCATGGGTTTCCTACATTTGTTCTAAATGCATATTTGTAGACATCAGTTTAATCAGCCATATTTGGTTAATATATGCAGATAGTCCACACTAGTGTGAGACTGATAATCTCCGAGTACAGCAATGTTCCCTTTCCCATAAGATTGTGCAGTCTCAGAATTACTATATGTAATTAGCAGGGGATGCGGGGACAGAGAAAAAAAAAACAATCCCATGGATTCCTGCACGGAAGCGGCCATGGCTGTTCAGCACGGCAGCGTGCTATGCATATGTATGAAGGCACACTGCCGTGCTGTAAAACGGACACGGGACTGTGTATGAGAGCAGGAGGGTGTGTCTGAGAGCAGTGTTCTCACAATACACATGCCCCCTGCACACTAGAATTTAAAAGGAGTGAGAATGCTCGTAACACCCCCAATCTGTCAGGGTAAGAAATCTGGACAATGCCATAAGGGACAACCATCCTTAAAAAGCCATGAAGTTGATAGAAAAACAGGTTTAGCATAAGCACATAGTGCACACCTCCCAACCCATCAGAGTAAGGAATCTGGACAAAGCCATAAGGAGCAATTGTCCCTACAAAGCCAGAAAGTTGCTAGAATAACAGGTTCAGCATTAGCATGGATATCCAAATGAATAAAAACAACTGTAAAAAAACATAAACTGCTCAGCTGCTCGGCCGAATGGAATAGCAAACCAAATAGACCAGCACTTTAGCATAAAATGAATTTTAATTTCCCCTTTTGTCAATACAGACTTCATCAGAAAAATCAAACACATTCAATTACACAAGATATAAATACTTAAAAAACAATTACATTCAATTAAGGCCAATTAAGGTTAGTATACTAAATACAAACATTTAAAAAAATAGTACATTAAACGTGGCTAACACACGTCTTGTTGACATAAACTCTATGGTCTTGTAAAAAACATTTAATATTTATGGCATCATTTAAGCCTGGAGGCTGATCAGTTCTCAGTTGAATCTGCCACCTTGTTTCTCTCTGTTCCAAATCATTTTTAAAATTGCCACCCCTCAAATTTAGATGACCCCGTTCCAAAATGGAGAACAAAAACTTCTTGAATTTAGGGCAAACTAAAGTATGCCTATATAAAGCATTGTTTATATCCTTCTTTTTAATGTCATACAAATGCTGTCTAATCTTCCTCATTAACTGTCTAGTTGTCATCCCACTATAAAAAGGACATGAAATACACACAGCTACATACATCACCCCTATACTTCTACATAAAAAGTAGCTAGAAACAGAAATAGTATATGGAATATGTTATAAAAAGGACATAAGCTACCCACAGCAACATATATCACCCCTGTACTTCTACATGAAAAGTAGCTAGAAACAGAAATAGTATATGGAATATGTTATAAAAAGGACATGAACTACACACAGCAACATACATCACCCCTACACTTCTACATGAAAAGTAGCTAGAAACAGAAATAGTATATGGAATATGTTATAAAAAGGACATGAGCTATACACAGCAACATATATCACCCCTATATTCCTACATGAAAAGTAGCTGGAAGCAGAAATAGTATATGGAATATGTTATAAAAAGGACATGAACTACACACAGCAACATACATCACCCCTACACTTCTACATGAAAAGTATCTAGAAACAGAAATAGTATACAGAATATGTTCTAAATTAATAAATGGTCCTACCAAAATATATCTACACATGTTACATGTGAGACATTTATACATCCCTTTGTTGACACTAAAACTCTTTGTGTCAAACACAAATTTGTCCCTCCCTTTTTCCAATAAACTTTTTAAATTGGAATCTTTTTTATACACAAAACTAGGATTCTCACCCACATTACTGCAGAATTCATGATTACCTCTGACAATATTCCAATTGTCAGATAATATTTTTTTGATACTTGAAGCCCCACTAGTGATAACAAATGTTTACATAATGAGTTTTAATATATTAAAAAGTTGTTTTTAGAATGTGGTTATGATGAGAAAATGTTGGATGACCAAATTAAATATGTTTGGAATGGTAGAGAAGACAGGTACTCACCCATTTTGACTAAAGCACTAGTAGTCATTGCAAGGAAGGCATCATGTAATGACATGTATTTAAGTTACAATCTACCTATAACTAGTTTTGCCTCCAACTACACTCATCATTTAACCCCCTACGGGATAAATTATTAATACACTGAAGTCTGTACATAACAATTGTCCTTTTATGAATGTTTCATCACACTGAGGAACAGACATTTTCAGAAACAGTACATAGAGACCCACTACTGTCCCCATGGTGTAATGTATTCAAATGTACAGCTATAGAACTGACATATTTCTTATCAGTAATATGTCCGACATGTTCTAACAGTCTAATTTTAGAACATGAGTTACTGTCCCCTATATAAAATATGTTACAAGGCCACCTAAGAGCATTCTCTATACACCAACCTCTTGAATGCACAGATTTCAACATGTTTCCCAGCCATTCCACTCAGCAGGAATTACAGCACTAAATAATGATAGCCCAGGATACCTATCCACCTACTACTGTATGACATCTGGACAAAGCCTGACATAATTTGTGGACCAAAGTCCAAATAAATGGCCACACATGAAATATTGCTGTTATACAATGAGAACGTTGCTGGTGTTACAGGGTTTGCTGTAACATATTTTCTGAGGGATATAAAGTCAGAAAAAAATGGATGTTACCATCTACATATGTTACTGATTTGCCAAGGACAACACCTGTCTGGGGAACAGCCCATACATAACAGTTTAACCTGTGGCCATTATGTGGATGGCCTTACAGTTGAGAGCAATGCAGAGACAGAACTTTGTCAGACTGAAAGCCATGCAGAAGTAGCATGTGCAGGCAAACCCTGTTAAGCTAGCAGTATTCCAAGCATATAACAGCAATACTCACATACTGCCCCTAAGTCTTGAACCTTCCCCACCATTTAGTTGGCTTGTCTCCACAAGTCTTGTTGTAAGAGGTAGTAGCTCACACAACTCCAGGATGTCTTCCTCACAAGTAAGGGAAAGTATACCCACATGGAGTACTCAATTATAGGAGTGTGTTCCCATGACACTGGCTATTGGAAGAACTACACAGCTGCTCTGCATGCACTTAGCAAGTGGGGAACCCCAATAGGTGCACATGCCATCACCTGGTCATGAGCATCACACTCAAAAACCATGCTGCCACCTATTCAAACTAGCTCTATCCCCGTAGTGCACAGAGAGAGAGAAAGAGAGACAGAGAGAGAGAGAGAGAGAGAGAGAGAGAAATTACAAATGGAACATAAAGTGGAAAAGAGAAGAAAGAAAAAAAGTAAGTGGAACATGTAAGCAAGTAATTTAATCTAGTACTTGGTTTGTAATAATGGGAAATATGGTTTGGAGTAATATATTAGGAGGAATAGATATAGACAGTCACCACTGTCTCTCACTTGCTAAACTGGGCTGGCTTGAACTCCCTCACCTCCTTCAATGGTATCAACTCTCACTCGCCCACAAACTAGTAAACCATCCACTAAATGTCCCATCCCTCCAGAATCTACTCCAACCCTATCGCACAACCAGACCACTAAGATCCAGCAACAAAAATCACTTGCAGATCACTAAAGCCAGTAAGTCTGCTGGTGAAGCACTATTCTCTTGTGCCATAGCCAAATTATGGAACTCCCTCCCACCCACAATCACCTCCATACCATCATGCACCCACTTCAAAACTTTACTAAAAGAGCACCTAAAAACATGCTGGCTATGCCCTTGCAACTCCCACTCTAATATCACCCACCCCATCCAACCACTACCTTTCTTTCCACTCCACTAACTACCTTGATTATAGCAAGCTCAGATGCTCATAAGCCTAGTACTTATTATACAGCAGGAACTTCTTATTGTAACATTTCTTAATGTCTGTTATGTACTTCACATATAAAGATTCTAGTTGTCTACTGATGTACTATGTTCTTCATCTGTAAATATGTTGTAAGTAATTGCTATGTAAATTGTTAATCACTATGCAATCCAATGTAACTACTGTCTGTTTATTTTAACTGTGGAGCTTTTCTCCCCGGGCCTCTGCTGAAAATGGACCTATGTCCAGTTGGACACTCCCGGTCAACAAATATAAATAAATAAATAAATAAATATGTCCCAACAAGACATGCTGTACTAATGTCCTGCTAAACAGCTGCTATAGTCATAGTATCTGGCCCTCTCTGCAGTGGGAGATATCACAGACATACCTCTCAACTGTACAGATCCTCACAGAATGTCCACATTTTATCATCATGTTTTTTTGTCTGTTCCTCCTGAGATCTGTACTTTACTGGCAAATAGCTGAGGATTGAAGTAATCAAGTAATGACAAACACTTGAGTTTAAGACTCCACATCCTTATGAATATTCACTATAATGCTAAATGTATCATTCTACGAACTTCCTATGTTTGTAGCAGGTATATTTAAAGTCTGTCCCTATTTATCCCCCATAATTTTAGGCATTGTCCAGATGGGATGCTCTGAGAGGTTGTGAGGTGGGAACACAGCTCATGAGCCTGACTCACCTGTGAATGGACAGCTCATATATGACAACCACAGGGGTGTCTGTCAAACAGTTATGACTGTGCCACTACTAGGCCTTTTAATGGGATGTTTTCCATATCCATGTTATCTGTGATTCTGAGTATGACAAGTGTTTGTCTTGTAACGCTAAGACACCTATAGAGGGCGTGTGCATAGTAGAGTACTGCTGCAGATGTGGGTTGAACTGCATGTGATATATTAACTTAATAACATTCAACTGTACAGTGTTCTGCTGGACAATAAACACATTTGTGACTGATATCTGTAGTCACATACACATATATCTGTATTCTGTCACCCAAACCAATGGCAGGCCTGTGAGCAATGGCATTGTAATATAATAACCTACTTCTGACTGTTGGACATCTTCCAGGTTATCACAGTGATGTCAAAGCCTACTGTGCAATCAATGTACTAATGTATGCTGCAGCTATATTAACACAGTATCAATATTGATGTCCCCTTTGACACCCATGTATGTGTGCCATTGTCCAGATGTTCTGCTGTAACAGGTTGCAAAGTATGATTGAACAGCAAGACTATAAATACAGTGTGCCATGCTTACGTTCAATAGAAATGTATATCGAGTACCCCTTAAGCACATGTATGTATGCATATGTTCAGCTGGAAGGCACAAAACTAATCACATGGGTTTTAAACAGCCAGGTAAATAGGTTGTGCATGTTGCACATGTGTGTTATATCAGTGTCAGTGCATACAGCAGACATATATGTGTACAGCTACTGGTGGTTGCATTGCCCAGACACCGATGTGGGTACTGGAGTAGGCATGATTATCAGGTATTAATCAGAGAAGTGTCCACATCTGTTATGAGCCTCTTTCCATGCCTACCACTACCAGCTATATCAATACCTATATGCAGCGGATATCACAAGTGCACACACCCCTGTTGGAATGCCAGGTTTGTGTGCTGTATCACAATCAGACCACAGAAGATCATTTCATAATGTTTCTCATCTTGAATGTGACCCCTAACCTGTCCAATTCCTTTGTAATACAATCAAAGGTGTTTCTAGGAAGGTGAGCAGCTATTGCCAAGTGAAGATGTGCCATGATGTTAGAGTACAGACCAAGACAGGTGAATACTGTAACCATCTCAAGGTGCATGCACAAGTTTGAGAATGTGGGCACTCATTCAGCTGGCTTATTGTACTGAGTATTTTTTCCATATGTTTTCACAAACTAGATTGTTATGTTTTCAATTGAATTGTACAGGATATATGTCACACTACAGGTGGGAATTGTTATGAAATGAGTTATTGTGGTGCCATGTTCCAATTGCACAAATACCAGGCAGTGTATCAGGGGTGTGTAGCTTTTATATCCACTGTAGCTATGTGAACACAGAAGTACCTGACCTGTATATCCAGCCTCCCCCAAGGTAGAGTAATCCCCTTTGGTGGACAGCAGCAATAAACAAACCATATAATAGGTTGCTACATTGGCTGTACAGGGACACATAGGTGCAGGCAACAACTCTGAAGCAACTCCACCTATATCAGAGCAAGCAGGAAAGTTCACAGGTGATGCCCTATAAGGCTGACTATGACTATGAATCGGACATATCCACACCACCAAGGACAATTGCAGCCATGTCTTCACATATGTTGCAAGTCTCAGATGAAACAACACAATCCACCCTGTACTGGGGGTAAACAAAACCTTATACACATATGCTGTGGATATAGGCAACCTGCATCACACAGGTTAGGTGAGAACATCGCCACCCTGTCCACCCCAGTCGTACATGAAGATATGCACATCAACCACACTCCTCTCCACAGCAATGGTGAGCATGTACATATTGCCTACTGATGGCAACAACAGTATATCTCCTTGGGACATGCTAACATCAGTGTCTGCCTCCAACATGGACTGAGGCATGTGCTCAGAGCTCCATCACACACCACAATCAAACACAGACCTGCCACCATACTCACACCATCCACATGGAAGATGGCCAATGTCAATCCTCTACACAGAAATGAATGGAGGATAGAGGATTATACAATCAAGTGTCCAACATTGGGGGAATAAGATAGCTCAGGGACAGGTGTGTAATGCAAGCTGCTATAGCCATGACAGCTCAGTGGTTTCTGGGGTAGTCTGGATTATTTGCAAGTAATATCTACTACTGATGTGCATTTTGACAACCATATGAGGTCTTGTGACCCTTTCCTGTTCACGTCTTCCAGGTAACATGCAGAGTGCTCGCCTACCAGCATTCTCTATTGGGGAAACAGACATCATCACCCAATATGTGATAGGACATTATGCTCTGTCATGTGGACAGAGAGCAGAAGATGTGCAGGAGAGGATTGCCCTGTGAACAGTGTGGTCTACAGGGTAAATGATGCCCGACTGCACAGCAGAACTTACGTGCATGTGCAGCATCAGGCCACCAACCTAAAATGCCATGCTCATCAAGGGGCTGCTTGCTGTAGCAAGGGACCAGCTAGACACAGATGAGAGCCCAGCCATCCAGCCCCTACTGACCCACCAAGGAGCTCCTCACCACACTTGACACACACGCCGAACGCACAGGTCATGACACTGAGTGAAGCATTGTAGAGGTGGGTTGCACACACACACACACACACACTGGATGAGGAGCGGTCAGGTAAGGTCCCAGTGGGGATTAGTACACTAATATATCAGACGTACATGTATCTGTATTGTATCTACATGCATGTGTAAGGTCCGATTGCAGTTGTGGATGGGGTTTTCGAATGCACAGAGGTGCACATCTATGCCTGTCGGGTGCCAGGATTTGCCACATAATGCACACACTCAGGTCACGCCACAACAAGTACAAATATGACTCTGTCATTGTCCATGTTGGTGTGAATGACCTGATACATACCTCCCTGGACTACATGAAAAGAGACATGGAGGAGCTGTCCGATCTTGTAGTCCAGTTAGGTATGACCGTAGCTCTGAGTAGCATCCTGTCATCACCCAGAATGATATCACAGTACTAGGACAAAATGACTGACTTCAATAATTGGCTAAGCTTCTGGTGTCATTCTAAGGTGATCCAGTATCTGTCTGCTTGGGATGACATGATCGATAGACCACAATGCTTTGCCAGAGATGGCCTGCACCTGTCGCCCTTAAGATTCTGGATACTGGCTAATGCTCTTGCCACCCATATAGTGCCTTTTCTAGACAAGGTTCAAATGACAAATTCACCACCATAACAGGTACAAGCAAGCAAAATCTGAGGGTAATGCTACTCAATGCTAGAAGTCTAAACCTCAAAATGCACTCACTCGAGGCACTCCTTAAAATGGAGAACACTGACATCTGTGCAGTGACAGAGACCTGGTTCAAGGCTCCAAAAAGCACCCCTACATTACCAGGTTATAATTCATACCACACCTTTTGGCCACCTAACCTAGACCGAAACACTAAAGGTGGAGGCGTGTCCATATTCATTAAGGAAATCCACACCTCTAGGCTAGTTGCCCAGCATAATGCATCCGAGATTATTCAAATGCAACTAAATCTGGGCAAGACTGTAATCCAAATTGTAGCTTGCTACAGATCCCCCACCATGCCCAGGATTCCCAATCCAGATTTCTTGATACACTGGAAAATATTAGGGTACAACCTAACACCCTAATAATGGGCGATTTCAACTAC
Source organism: Protopterus annectens (assembly GCF_019279795.1). Classification (NCBI taxonomy): domain Eukaryota; kingdom Metazoa; phylum Chordata; order Ceratodontiformes; family Protopteridae; genus Protopterus; species Protopterus annectens. Next base: position 260,253,098 of record NC_056734.1, read on the forward strand.
CCCATCATTACCTGGGAAAACTACTCATGTACCAACTCTTCTGCTCATCATTTTCTAGAATTCATAAATTCCAACTCCTTGGATCAACTTATCCACACCCCCACCAGGGTAGCAATATCCTAGACCTGGTCATTACCAACATGGGCAACCGGTGCTCCACACCAGAGGTTAGTTCCTCGTTGGTCAGATGTGACCACAGGCTAATCACACTAGACATCCACATCCTGCCCCCACCCCCCATTAGGGGAACCACCATAAAAAAAATTTCCAAAGCCAATTTCTTCCTTCTTAAGACAGAAGTGGCAAACTTCACAACACCCATGCAGATGGACAATAGAGGTACAACTGCTGAATCCTACACAAATGCACTTTATAAGCACTTACATGAGTGCATGGATCATGCAATCCCTAACAGAACCAAGATGATATCCTCCAAAAAAAGTAAGCCAATCTGGTGCTCCCCTGCCATAAGCAAACTTTACAACAGAAGAAAAAAAAACTGTTGCCAAAAAGAGTAAAATCCCATGATTGGAGGAACTCCCTGGTCAGCCTCAGTAAGAAGCTGAGATCCCTCATAAAATCCACCAAAGCTAGTTATGAAAACAAAATTGCACAAAGCATTAAGAATCTCAGTGGCAACACTCAGATCTGCTCTGAGTTACAGCACAATGGCACTAAATATAAGAACCAACTGATATTGCCAACATCCTGGAAGATAGGTTCAATGCTAACTTTACCCCCCTCTCACCCCAAAAGGGCCCATCTCTATACCAGATGAATGCAACATTTATGTAATCACAGCTGGACAGGTAAAAACCACACTCTCCAAAGCCAAGAACACAGCATCCATGGGACCTGACAACATCCCAGGCTGTGTTCTACATGAACTACAGAACAAACTGGCACCCCACCTAAGTACCATGTTTAATCATAGCCTTACCTCAGGCTTTGTGCCCACTGAATGGCACACAGTGATGGTCATCCCACTCCACAAAGGGTGAGCCTCCACGGACCCCGGGAACTACAGCCCCATTAGCCTGATAAGCCTGGTCTGCAAGGCTATGGAATGTATCATCATGGAACTTATAAACAACAACACTGGTAATTTCCAAACTCTGGAACCCACAGAGTTCAGGTTTGTAAAAGGCAGATCATGTCTCCTAAACCTGATAGACTTCCTTGAAGCAGTCAATAAAGCCTTAGATAAGGTAAGGTGGGTCACACAGCCTATCTAGATCTTGGCAAGGCTTTGGATACCATTCCCCACTCTGGAATTATAAAAAAAGTCACTAAACTAGGTATAAATCTCTATGTCTCAAGATGGGCTGCCAACTGGCTCACTGACAGAACCCACACTGTGAAAGTAGCAGACTCCAAATCCGACTTCAGACCAGTGACAAGTGGAGTACCACAGGGTTCAGTCCTGTGTCCTCTCCTGTTTGGCATTTACTTCTCAGATGACTGCAAACTAGGAGCCATAATCAAAACTCCTAATGATGTGGACATCCTACAAAAGGGCTTCACTGAGACAGATGCCTGGTGTCAATGCCATGGCCTGAAGCTAAATGCCAAAAAGTGCATTCTCATCCCTTTTGGTAAAAACTCTGTACCCATGAACTACCACATAGGCGGTAGTCTATGTAGGACTGAAAGTGTGATAAGAGACCTTGGGACACAGGTGGACAGTAGTCTCTCCTTTGATAATCACATCACCACAGTAGTCAGGAAATCCTTCTACATGGCACACCTCATCACAAAAGGCTTCTCATCCAGGAAAAAAGAGGTTATTGTTCCCCTCTACTCATCACTCATTAGACCCAGTATAGAATACAGCACCCCTTTTGGTATGTACCTCACAAGACATTTACAACAACTGGAAAGGACACAGAAATACCTCACAAAGAGGATTACCAGCCTCAAACAGATGCCCTACGCAGACCGTCTCAAAAAACTCCAGCTTTACTCCATCGCATATCACCTACTCAGAGGCGATCTTTGCCTAACATACAAAGTTATGTCAAAACCAGAGCTGTTGGACATGCTCCACTTAAAGAAATCCCAATGCCTCCAAGCTACATGCTCTAGGGACCTAAACCTTGTCACAACAGTAAACAGAACATGCTGGAGGGATAGAGTCCTGTCCCAGAGTCTTCCCATACTCTGGAACAAACTACCTATCTATAGCAAACAAAGCTCCTCATTAGCACTCTTCAAGAAAAATCTTGGTGATTGGATGGGAGATAGGAAATTCACCCCAGGGATCACTTCTGTGGCTCTGATCGACAGGGGCACAGGAAACTAATTTTCCTGGGTGGTGACAGCCAGGGTACCTTTTTGGCTAGGCTTATATAGGGCCTAAGGCCAATAGCCTAGTACCTACCTATGAACTTATGAAGCTATGAATTGGAGAGGACATTGTATATTTTTACGGTTAGTACTATAGATGTGCAGACATGCTGCATCCATCCTACACCAAGGCCACATGTGCATCTGCTGACAATAAGCCACTCTCATGACTACCTATGGCCCGCTGCTCTGAATATGGGACAGCAGCCTGTAGCTGGTGGTTATTACATTGTTCTGTTGTTGCCTGGCAATATCCCAGGCCTGTGAAGTGCATGCAATTTACCATGCACATAACCATCAGTAATAGCGATATTGCTTTATTTAATAGCTATATTGCTTGTTGTGCATGTTCACTTGTGCTGGGGTTAACTGTATTGCATTACAGTGGTCACCACTGGGGCCTATCTGATGTGAATTCAATATTCCTGTAGCATATCTCACAACTTGTCAGTGCCAAGATGTCCAGACATAGGCCTGCAAATTGTGCTGGACACATGTTCTAAGGTAAAGTCATGCATGACACATTAGTGATATACAGTGGATATAAATTGGGTACACACCCTTCTTAAGATGCAAGGTGTTCCTGTTACATACTAATTAGGACCACACTATGACAGGCCACACCTCTTCCAGCCTTTAATGTGACCCATTACAGGTACAGTTCACTTGTAAAATCAAGCATCTGTACTCATGTATTGCACCTACAAGGCAGGCCACCTGTGAAGGCAGCAAACATCCTATCAGCATGATGTTTCAGTCAGGTATGCTACCTCATGCTGCCATATGTGTCTGTATACTCACTGTGGCCTATTTGGCTATAATATCACATACATGGGCATTGTTAAGGCACACAGACCACTTCCGACCATGTATAGGTTTCAAACATATGGATATTCCAGGCACACCTGTTCAGAGAACTACACAATAGTTTAACCTGCTGCATGTGAGGCAGATGCTGTCACCACACTGTATAAAGTAATGGCAGCAGGAGGTGTTCACCAGCCGAATATGGTATACACATCAAAATGGTATAATCCACACATAATTTGATCCTCACACATAACCAGTTGCCAGCATTAGGATTAGAACTCCTGCCTATTTCAGTATTTCTACTATACTACTATAGTGCCACACAGTTATTAAACATGCCACAGAGCTTATATGTTTCCACCTCTTCCAAGGGTACTTCTAAGGTGGATGACATCAACTGGTCTACTACATCAGAGTGAAGGGAAGTGTAAAGGGTAGTACACCAGTCAAAAATGGTATGAGCCAGATAGTACATGATTCACACACACTTGCCAGTATTGGGATTTGATCCCCTGCCTATTTAGGCATTCCTACTTTTGTGCTATGCAGTAATGAGACGTCCCACAGAGCTTATACATTTCCATCTCAACCAAAGGTACTTCTGAGGTGGATAACATCAACAGGTCTACTAAATTGGAGTGAAGAGAAGTGTAAAGAGTAGTACACAGTTCAAAAATGACCAGGCATTACATGATTCACACACAATTGCCAGTATTAGGATTAGAACTCCTGCCTATCTAGGTATTCCTACTATAGTGTTACGCAGTCAGTGCACGTGCTACAGAACTTACTGAACTTTCACATGACCAAAGCTGCTGATAACTGCACAGCTGTGGTAAAGTATTACAGGTGGCAGACAGTCTGCCTTTTTTCCAACTGTACATCATGCTAGCTCTTTCTGTCTTGCACTTCAACTAGCATTATGGCTTGGCACTTCACCAGGTTATTGTATCATGTAGTGTGGCAAACCTGTGAGCTTTCAGCAGTACTCATTCATCACATATGTCACCCCAGTACTTACTAGTTATGTCCACCCCTCCTGGCATTTTTGAAGGGTGATTATCTGTGTTTTCACCCATTGACCTGGTGCACATGTGCATTCCAGGGCACAGTTGCAACTGCTGCATAAACACAGACAGCCCTCCCCTCTAACCTCCAAAGACTCAGACCTGTGAGGGTTACCCATATGTCACCCAATGTAGACATATGCACTCTCTAGCAAATAATGGACTAGCAGGTCAGGAGGATAAGATCAACACCTGCATCACACCATGTGGAACATGTAGCTCACCATGACACCCACTTTGACTGCCATGACATACAGTGAAAAGCCACACACCCACCTTCCCAGAGGAACTCAATGGACATCAACTCAAACAGCACAAACCAGCAAGGCAGACACCCACTCAGACACCATGACATGGCACATGCCAAGGGACACATATTTAACCTACAGTGTGTCCACAACCTAAGCCTCTAAGGCTAACCACCTTGCACAATACAGTGATCATGGGTAACAATACCGAGGCACACACATCCCACTCACTAGGTTGAATAGGTAGCATGTAACAGCCAAATATCAATCACATGCCAGCAACTAACACATGACACAGCCAGTCATGTCACTCCACAACAACTATGAGCATAACTCCATATCCATGTGGGTGTGAATGAATTGTGACACACCTCTCTGACTACATGACAGTATACATAGTTGAACTCTCTGACTATGTGGTTCATGCAGGTGTGACAGTAGTCCTGGGCAGTGTACTGTTGGCACCCAGAATGATGTTGTGGTACTATCAACAGATGGTTAACAGCAACATTGGCTTATGTGTTATATGTCATTCTCAGGGGAACCAGGGCCTATGTGCCTGAGATGGCATGATTGCCAGAACCCAATGACTTGTCATGGATGTCCTACATCTGTCACTACTGGGTTGCAAGGTAATGGCTAAGTGTCTTGTCAACCGTATGATGCCTTATTGGGCAGTGTTCCTAAAGTTATTACTACCATAACAATGACACATGTATGCAATATGAGGGTCATGCTGCTCAAAAGTGGACATCTAACTGTCAGAATGCAGTCACTCATAGCAGTGGTGGGAGTGGAGGACATATGTCTGCTGTAGTAGAGAGGTGGTTCACAGCAGCAGACAGCAGACATGCAGTATCAGGCTATGAAGCATTCCACAGATGTCAGCCCCCAAACATGGACCACACCACACCTCCACAGGTGATGTTATCTCCATATTCATTATGGATAGGAAAACCTCCAGACTAGCATCCCATCATAATGCATTGGAGATACTTCCAGTACAACCTCATTGGGGTAATGGTGTTATCCAGACCATAGCCTGATATGGGTCCCCATCTATGTACCTAGACTGTCAATGCACATTCCTCAACACCCTGCCATCTCTGATGGTCCAATGCAACACTGACATAGTATGAGTCCTCAAGTACCCCTCCATCACCTGGGGAATGTAGCCAGTCACCAGTACAGTGGCCAAACACTTCTGTGATTCATTTCCATTGCCCTAGAGCAGCTCATACTGACCCATGGTAGACGATCAGCAGCCATGACCTGTGTTGCCCACTTAAATATGGGAACATTGCTCATCCCCAGATGTCAATCCCTGCATGGTGAGATTCACACAGGCTGTAATCAATATGGAACTCAACATGTCAGACCCCCCCCCACAAAGATAACCCCTGGAAAAAACTCTCCAAAGCTGACTGCAGCCATGCAGTCAGGGGTGGATATCTTCACTGCACCCATGGCAATGGGATATAGCTGCATGACTGTGGAATCATACACATAGGCACTGTATAAATAGGTACATGAATGCATGGTACTAGCCAGAGCCATCAGAACCCAGACACTTTTTTACAAACTCTGGGAGACAATGTGATGGTCCCCTGTCATTACTTAAGTGTACATCAGAAGGAGGACACTGTTGCAGGAAAAGGTGGTGTCCCATGACTGTTGAAGTCCCTTATTAGCCTGAAACACAACTTTGGATCCCTCATGGAGTCCCCAACAGGCATCTATGGCAGCAGAGATGCAGCAGACACTGACAACAGTCACAACAGCCATGATAGTTACATCAACATTTTCCACAGCATTAAACACAAGTGCTGTGAGTTACTGCACAAAGCTAATACCTGTCCTGAGAAAACAGATATTGGCCACAGTCTTGGCAACACATTTAGTGCCAGCTTTACTCCTCTCTCCCCCCACAAGTGAAGTGCTGAGTGAATGTGTTCTCACATGCTGTATCCCATGTCCGTTCTAGGCATCTGTTGTCACCAGGATGTATGGCAGTGTGGTGACACATCTACTATTTCATAGGCAGGGTACAGTATGTGCACAGTAATTCCTGGTCTGTAACACAGTGATTACATATGTCTCAGATTATAGGGCTGAGGGTTGTAGAATGGAGAATGGTACTTGTTCTGGTTTGGACACACCTCTGATTGCTAATAACCACAGCCAAAGGGGATATTCATCAACCAAACACACTGGGATTACTATTCACACACACACACACACACACACACACACACACACACACACACACACACACACACACACACACACACACACATTGACCAGTATTGAGAGCCATAGGTTCATTGCTTCATAGGTGCATAGTAGGTGAATTGGTCTCAAGGCTCTACAAGGCTAGCCCACGGAAATACCTTGGCATCAGGCACATGACAATAGTCGCCAGTGTGGCGTAGGGGTTTAGTCACTGGAGTGATCCCTAAGGATGGTTATTGTATTCATCCACTCATCCAGGTTTCTATTGTGGGTGGCCAGTGATGTGCACTTCTTCCCATGTATGTGATCTATATTCCACAACATGGGCAGTGTCTGGGTTGTACACATGTCCCACAGGCATGTTCTTTGATGTGTGGAAGTGTACTTAAGGTCTCTGGGGCATGTTGTGTGGACAGATTGGTATCTTCTGATGTAGCATTCCTGACCTCATTTGGTGAGACGTGGTTATGTAACAGAGGTTGTGATTGCACCTACATTGACAGTATGATATGGGTATTCAGTGGAGATAATAGTGTCTGTCCATACAGGGCATGTGTATTAAGGCATGGTATTCCCTTTGTGGGGTATGTTTGCAGACTCTACAGTTGTTGCAGTTGTACAGTGGAGAACATGATAAAAGGGCCATTGTACACATTTATTGGGCTACTGAGGGGATGGAACTGGATGCCATGTCCTTTTACTTGCTGGATAACACACAGTCATGTGATGTAACACATCAAAGTACTTTCTGATGTCAGTGGCACTGTTGTGGTCAACGGGCATGTAGTCCACTGTCATCACATCGTGGGTACTATCTGTGAGGCAATATGCAGGGGAACTACCGATATAGTGGTTGTTGCCTAGCCAAGTGTATTTGTGTATGATACATGGGTGGAGAGTGGTCTCTGAGTAAGAGTAGAAGGGTTGCCTATATTTTTCACTAATCCATACTGTCACATTTAGGGCTGTGGATTGTCTACACCTACATCTCTGGTTTTGACATCTGTTGGCCTTGGAATGTGGACATTGTGACATATACTAGGTCATCAGCACAATAATTTAGCAAAACCAGCCCCTCAATAGATCCTGCTACTAACCCTCACACAGGATACTGATGACACACACTTGGCAGTGCAGAGATTCAAACCCTTACCTAGCTATGTATTGCCACTACAGTGCACAACATTTATCCCACATGCCACAGAGCTTATAGGATGGATGTTGTCCCAAGGTACTTCTAAGTTGAGGAACATCACCAAACCATGTAAATACTGGCATTGTGTGATGTAGTGGGTGAGAGATTCCAAAAAATATTTTGCCTTACACACACATTTACATTTGCCAGGGGTGAGGTTCAAACTTCTAACAATCTTTTCAAACCATTATGTTATACATTTACCACATGCACAACTGATCTGAGATGGTGTATGGTTGGCAACAGGTAATTCTAAGGTGGATGATATCTGCAGGACTGCTAAAGTCAGGCACTGAGATGTGTACTGGGTGTAAATGGGGCCAAAATCTTTGTGGTACGGACATACTTATGTACACACAAACACTTGTCAGGGATGAGATTCAAACCCATACCTATGCAGCTTTTGCTATTACACTGTTCCGCATTTATCGCATGCACCACGGAACTTACATGTTGGAGATGCCAAGGTATTTTTGAAAGTGAGTGACATCAGCAGCAGTGGTAAAGGAGAGGTAAGGAAAGTGTTGTAAGTATGAATGACCACAAAATCAGGTCTCTATAATTATACACACACTCTCTTACTCAAACACTCACATTTACACAGTTGTCAGAATCAGAATTAGAACTTCTACTTAACTAGTTTGTGACACTACAGTACTGTGTAGTTATTGCATGCGCCATGGAGCTTAGATGTTGAAAAGTTGTCGAAAGGTATCTTTGAAGGTGAGTCACATCAGCAGCAGTGCTAAAGGAGGAATATGGGAAGTGTTTTGAGTGTGAATGATCACAAAACAACCAGGTTTCTACAAGGATACACACACTCGCTCACACAAACACATTTACACAGTTGCTATGTTTGGGATTAGAATTCCTACCTAACTAGTATGCTGTAGTATAGTATTACACAGTTATTGCAAGCACCACAGACATGATATGTTAAAGAGCTGTCCAAAGATATCTTTGAAGGTGAGTGACATCAGCAGCAGTGCTAAAGGAGGGGTAAGGGAAGAGTAGTAAGTATGAATCTCCACAAAATCAGGTGTCATCAAAGACACATACACTCTCTCACGCAAACACACACAGTTTTCACAGTTGCTGTGTCTGGGATTAGAACGTCTACCTGACTAATATGCTACATTACAGTAATACGCAGTTATTGTGAGTGCCACGGAGCTTAGAGGGCTGAGATTTCCCAAAGGGATATTTCAAGGTGACTGACTTCAGCAGGAGTGTTAACATGGGCAATGGGAAGTGCAGTGTGTGTGAATGGGCCATAAATCATTCCTCTGGAAACATATGCACACACTCGGTCACACACAACTTTACATTTGACAGGACTGAGTTTAGAAATGTAACATGAATACTTGTTTGTAGTTATCACAAGCACCACAGGCACTATACGGCTGAGGGCTACCAAAAGGAATGTCGACAGTGATTGACATAAGAACATCATGTGACGTTGGCCAATTGGATGTGAAGTGGGTGGGACAGTCCTCATAGTGGAATTCTCTCTGTCACTGTCTGTCTCTCTCTCTCTCTCTTCCTCACATCTGTGTGTGTGTGCATGTTTGACATATTATAGTTTGTTGGCCTTAGATATGAGTGAGTATTCCTATCCAATGTGTGTGTGAAGCATAAATGGTGTACAAATTGGCATGTGTGCACAGATATCTGCAAATTACAGATATGTATAGTCCACTGTGTTGTCAGATATGGCCTTCATTTCTTTAAGTGTATGAGCATGCCTGGTATGACCTTCTGTATTGAGTGTCCAAATCCATTCCAGGTAGGACTGTACTCCAGTCCAAGGTTTGGTGTTCCACACCTACAGCTAGTAACCTGTTTCGGCAGGATATCTGTAGATAGGTTGACAATATGGAGTCACAATGGGCGATAGTTAGGGGAATACTGTAATTATTGCTGTCTGTGCTGCTTGTGTTACATGGTTGGTGTTAGGAGAGATATTCAGACATATGTACTGTTTTACACTGTGATGTATTTTGCATTTAAAAATTCAGTGGTGCATTTAGCATCTAAGCATTAATTCTGGGTATTGAGAAAGGTAAAAGAAAGATAAGGGTGGAGTCTATAAAGTTCAGGAATTTTGGAGCAGTATGCTGAAATCAGCACTAAACATGTGGATAATGTTGTAATATACAAATCTACAACAGCTGGAAAGACCGCAGAAGTACCTCACCAAGAGGATTACTGGCCTCAAACATATGCCCTATGCAGCCCGACTGAAGAAAATCCAGCTGTACTAAGTTGCATACCGCTTATTCAGAGGTGATCTCTGCCTGACATACGAGGCCATGTCCAACCCAGATTTGATGGACATGCTCCAGCTAAAAAAAAAAAAAAAAAAAAAAAAACAAATACCCAAGAGCCACACACCCTAGGGATCTAAACCTCACCACAATGATAAATAGGATGTGCTGGAAGGATAGATTCCTGTCCGAGAGACTTCCCATGCTTTGGAACAGGATTCCAATCTTCATTAGGCAAAGCCTCTCACTAACATTCTTCATGAAAAACCTTGACGAGTGGATGGGAAACAGAAAATTTACCCCAGGGATCACTGTAGTGGCTCTGCTGGACAGAGGCACATGGAACTAATGGCTCTGCTGGACCGAGGCACAGGGAACTAATCTAAGGGGGCAGTGAAAGTCAACACATTCTGGCTAGGATTATAGATGCCCTCTGACAGATAGCCTAGTACTTACCTATGAACCTATAGGCTCCTACTAGGCTAACTGCCATTAAAGGCCATTTTAAGCATAGCCAATTACCCCATGTAAGAATCAAACCATGTACCATGTGGCTGTAAGGTAAACACCCTAATCATTATACCAACCTCCCACCCTGTATATGCAAATATACTACAGTAAACTCAGAATAGCTCAGAGCACAAGGGAGTATCACAGTAGCAATGGTGCATTCAACAAACCCACAAGTAATCTGTAAGCAGAGAGAAATGGTTGTGAAAGCATGTTGTACATTATCAAAGAAAAATTATCACAATTCAAGCATCCTGATAGTTACACATACATGTGTATCACAGAATCCATCCAGTAGAATTAAGGACAATTACAGAATATGACTGACTCCATTATGACACACAAAAAATGCCTATTCACCTAATGTAAGCTGCATGGCATTCATAAAACATATTTGAGAAATTTGTCCAGAAATGTTACAGACAAGTACGAATATTTCCTTAATTCAATCACTAATGAAATATACTTGATTCAAAGCTCCATGCCGTTTGTAATATATATCATCACAAATCTTTGCAGTAAACTCAGAGACAACTACGGATATCTCTGTAACGCATTTACTAATGCCTGCTTGTACTTACAGGTTCTCTTGTAATTAGTAACATTTCTAATAAAAAATGAATACAGGATTAATACAGGTGAAGGTAAATCATGGCCCCGTCACCCTGTTAACAGTTGCTAACAATAGGTTTGTGACTTATATGCAAGGCATACCCAAGGAAAGTGAGAGATAGAAAAGAAGAGGTGGGATATGGCTAAAGAAGAGGGACACAGAAGAGTGATGTTGGAACAGGAAAATCTGAGGGAAAGGTAGATGGAAACTGGCAATTTTATTTATTTATTTATTTATTTTTGTGGGAATAGGCCCCATTTTTTTATTTTTTTTATGAATAGAAGAAAAGGTAAATATAGGGAAAAAGGAGTTAAGGACATCACAGCAGGTACACCAATAGAACAAATATCTCAACACAAGAAGGTAAGATAAGGTTGAAAAAAACAGTAAGGACAAATAACTTGCATAGACAGCACACTGCACAACACAAGCAATGGAAAGGTGTCAGGCGGGGAGAGGATGCATTCCAGCCATGATGAAATGCAGAAAAAACATATCTACGTATGCACTGTCATGTTATGACATGTTGAAAACTGTGTGGTAGTTATACCTTGATGCATATGACCAATGGTAGATGTGCACTGAAGGGTAATAAATTAGTGTCACAATACAAATTATATAAATAAACAGATACCCAAGTAATATGTCAGCAGTACAGTATTAAGCCAAGCAACATCACAGATGAGCAAATGAAGGTCTAGCAATGATAGATATGTAACTCCAACAGAGGACAGAACCAAACCTATGACCATGCATGTGAAAGGGAAGCAACCAAGCATAGTGCCAAACAGAAGTACTGGAAATAAAAAAAAGCAACAAAATGTCTGCTACATATACAAGTAGGTGTACACAATCCAGACAAATGTGTAATGGATGTTTGTATGTTACACATATGCCATGCCAAAGGCAGCAGACAAGCGTAAATGAGAAAGTATGACTCTCAGTGGCCTAAATGGAACATACACAGAGTTAAGGTCAATATGCATACACACACTAATTAGGTAAAAATATTTACAAAAATATAGCCTAATAATACAGCTTAATAAATAGCAAAGTGTGCACATGGATGTCAACAAAGCACACTGGCCAACACATAAGTACAATGAGAACAAAAATGTATTGCAAACAGTAACCAGCAATTTGTGTGCAGATGTTCCACATTGCAAAATGGCTGCAGCTTTAGCACATAGTCAACATGTCAAACTAATACATGGCATGGGTCAATAATTGCAACAAAGGCAAACATATCTTCAAAATATAATAGGGAAATATGAAGGTGCAAGGAAGGTGGACAACCTGGGCCCACCTTAGGGGAAAAGCAGGACAAGATAAGTTGACACACTGCAAATGCATGTACATAGCACAGGATGCTGTAGAAGCCAAACCAAAATACATTTACCCAAATGGAAAATGTATGTCACATAGGCGGAATGATTGTTAATGTCCACAGAACTGGTCATGTATAAAACACATTTACACAGTAATGTGCAATCATGTAACATCAACATGCATAGGTAAACAAACCCAGAAATTCAGGCACATACACATATACTGTCATGCAAATGCTGAATAAACAAATGCAGGTGTACATCAACCATCCTGCTCATTACTGAGAAGAGGACACTCCCGTGAGCATCAGTACAGCATATCAGCAGTAAGTCAGTGAATACACACATGTTGAAGGTATGATTGTATGTCAGTATGGCTCCAACTATATGCAGACATCCACAATCAGTTAATGTGTGCAGCTATCTGCTAAAGGTATGGACTTATGTGAAAGTAATATATGTGGAAATTTAAAATACAACAAACAACTGTGTAATGCACTGCTAAGGAGTACGCTATCTGTACCACTGCGTATAAATTCATGCTGCATTGCTGTCTGATGCAGTCAGAAAAGGAGGACTGCACATAGACATGGTATACCTGTATATGATCCCACATGAAATCAATACTGCTAGCTCATGGCAAATAATGCTACATCATGACAGTTGGACATCATGACAACTATCATCCAAAACACATGCTGGATGACATCCCCTTGTGTTGCACATACAAGATATGACAATAGAGATTTCCAAGCTATACCACATTGTTAGTGCAGGACTATGGACAACATATGTTGTCTGTCATTTGCCCTGAGTAAAACACATGCTTACTGTCTACTTCTTGCAGCACCTGCTGCAGGTTAACTGCCACAATGCATGGGCAGCTGAATGTAGGAGGAAAGTGTACTCTGTTAATGTGAGTCATGCAGACACTGATACAGAAGTAAATGTCACATGACAATAACACACAAGAATGACAGCTACATGGTGTGCATGCAGAAGAGTGCATATACAGTCCAATCAATTATATTGCAATCAGAATGTTGGCAGCATAACACAAGTGGAGAGCACAGATAATACTTACAAACCAGAGGGACCAGGCTGATGGGGCTGACACTCACGATTGACCTCAGGAGCTATCTCCATGAATGAATCACACATAGCCTGTGCTATAACCTGGAAAAATGTCCACATCATGTTCTTATCTGTGTTTGGACCACATTATTCACAACCTCCTGGATCGCCTCCTGATAATAGTCTCTGTTCTTCTTCTAGTTGCAGTCATGAGTGCTCCTTCAGGGGGTGGTTCCAGATTTCTCAACATCATCATTGTCATCATCTGAAGACTCTGGCAGTGGCCTAGAATGCGACCATCATTGTCTGATAGGGGAACATCCACAGGTTCCATGCTCTGTCAAGATTAATTGAAAAACATAATAGAAATGAAAATCAAATATCTATCAAGCAGAGCATTCCATGAAGATCATAGTAGAACTTAATATGAAAATAAGGAAAATTTACACAGGGACTGACACAAGTCCATTATGGACCAAGGTACCTTATAAATGCCCCCCCCCCCCAATGTCTTATTCATAAACAGGATGTCATTATTCTTTTGTGAAAACTTACATAGGCTTAGAGGCACACACCCAAGTCATTAGCACTGTAAAATTGTATGAATGTTAAAATCTAGAGATTGTATTGTCTGCATGTGATGATTCACATCAACAGCCACTAAGTGTCATTGTTAAAATAAGGAGAGCATGACATGACAATATTGTGGAGAATGGCAAGTCATATGAGAAACATCTGAGCCAGACAGCATGATAACTGGCTGAACACACATCATGATAATGAATACAGCAGTAACAAACATGTTATATGTTCAATTACCACATCCTGTGACATATGATAATTTAATATATGTTGCACTAACAATATTGTATGTGTGCAACTGTATGCATTAAGCACCTAAAATTAGTACCAATCAGTAATCTGCAAAATGCAAACTTCCTGATAATGCTTTATGATTATGAACTGCTGCAAATAAATGTCTATCTGCACGTCAGTAAATAAATGCAAAGTGTTGTAAGCTGCTGCAGAACCAATGCTGAACTGAATAGCATACCACACAGTCCACAAACACTGACACAGCAGACACTAATTCAGTCTGAAGACAATACACTAGAAACCACAAGCACACATATAATCTTGCTGAACCATACATTATAAGCAGTAATCAACACACTCAAACTTGAAAATCATCCACCCCACATTATGTGTGACAGATATACCAACATAACTATTATTTAGGTTGTAGAGTGCAATTCAAAAATGTGTGCTGAAACGATGGCTTAATGCTACATGATGGTTCAACATTTTTGGATTTCAGTCACAATTGTCAGCACAGTATAGTGTTATAATTTCACTTACCTTCTGATGCATGATGGATATTCCTGCATTCTAAGCAATATACATGTTAATGTGAAAAATACAGGCTTGTAAAAAGGATCAGATTCATTTCATTTCATAAAACATAAAAAATAATCCACATGCCTCTCTCCTTCGGCTGCTCCTCAAGCTCATGCATCTGCTTGATGCACAGAACATGGTTCTTGGTCCAATTTTCATCATCTGGAAATAGAAAAGAGAAACTATGAATGATGTACTGTTCAAACATTAGTGCTAGATATTGCTCTAAACAATAACCATAAACATTTTTCAGTATTACGTGCAGGTTTGAACTTCCTTGAACAAAAACTGAAATACATGAGGATTAAACATGCAATTACAGTGTACATCCAAACTCTAACCTTGAGATATGCCTGCCTAGCTAAACCATCTTGAGTGAAAATGTATGCTATAAATGTAGTTAAAAGGCTTAGTTTTATGACATCATCTAGAGAGATGATGGTCTACTAACATGGTTACTGGATTACAATTTCACAATATTAATATGTGCTGATCAAGTAGGTAAATAATTTGATTGTGTCAGCACTGTGTTCAGAAACATTAACAGTAATGAAAATCATTCATTCCTCAGACGATGGCCAGTGTCATGCATCATAGATCTTCTGTGAACAGAACCATACAAGTTGCTGCACATAAGGGACACAGTAGGGTAAGTGAGACGACCATGATACTCCTTGGTAAACTGCATATCTCTGAGCAAGTACATACATCTGCCCTGTTTTGTATTTCAGTTCGAAGTCTGCACATCCCACACCCTCGAAAGATGAGGATGATGATGTTCTTAAAATTGCATTAATTTGAGAGACACAGTCATGTGCTCAAACCTTGGCCAGTCTTCTTATAAATACCTATTCCCTTTGCAAGTATTCAAACAACTGATGCTACCACCCATAGACCTTTTCACTTCACCTGATTGATTTTCTTTAGGTTCCCCCAAGTCAAAAGTCCCTTCTGCAGATAGTTTTTCTTTTACAAAACCTGCCATTCTGGGTGGGTGAAGGAATTGAACAGTTCCCTCTCCCAGTCTCTACCACTCCACAGTCTACTCTGTCTCCCTGCCACACTGCCTTAGTTTGGAATCTCACCTCCCATTCTCACAGTCCCTCAGCCCTTGTTCCACAGATCCCCACCCCTTTATCTCTCTCTCTCTCTCTCTCTCTGATTCATTCCCTCCCACCACATTTTCTTCTTTCTAGACAAAAGTATGTCCTGAAAGCTTTTCCATACACGTGCACTTTTCCTTATAGGGTTTCTATTGACCTCTAGCACATCACTGTGCAGCTTAGGTATATGCTTTATGTTATGTCAAAAATGTGCCTAATACACAAAATAGGAGAGACAAGGAATGTATTTGCTCTGCACATAGTGCTTTGTATCAAACTATATAATGCAGTTAAACATAAGAACATTTCTAATGCCTGTTGTTTGATTATTAATAAGTTTTTGAGTAAAAGTCTTAAACACATGCATCTCATGTAAACTCAATATTTTCTGCTGCATATTCCCTGTTTTATAAGCACTGCTTAACTTGATTAGTTAGTGGCATTAAGCAACGATAGCTAATGTCATCGTCTTGAGGTGTGATTGCTAAATATTCTGCTAATAATTGCTACATCTGTATGTATATGACTGCTAAATGTACTTCAAATAATTTGATATACCAATGTGAGCTAAACAGCAAAGTGTATTGACTATTACTGAATTATCTTTAAGCAGATTTGGAATGTTCACTTTAATAATCTAACAGCAAGAAAGCGATTATGTATGTTCTCCTCTGTTCTCAACCTCTGTTCTGACACTTGTATAGCTTCAAAAAGCCTTATGCTTCCCCTATTGCTACTATCTTGATAGCCCCATCATTATGTCTGTCCTAATGTTGCTTGACAATCAATCTATACCTGTCTTCTACTATGTACAACTAAAAGCCCCCCTGGACAATTCCTTACATCTTTCTTCTTCTTCCCCTCTTTGTGTCAACTAGTGTGACTACTGCTATGTGCGACAATTTGAGGACCATGTTCAGTTTCACTCAAGTGGTCTTATAATTTTCTCTTCCAGCTTCACTTTCTCCCATGTAGTTTTAAAACTTCTGTTCTAGCGTCCCCCATACTATTGCATCCTCGGCCTACCTACTAGGCTGACAAGCAAGCGTCCTGCTAACACTTGTCTCCATACCTCTGTTCTACCAGTATCACTTCTTCCACGTACAGATACCCTTTATTTCTGTTTTTTATCCTATCAGCCAATTTCTGCTCCCTGACAAATGGTGTCCACTGCTGGCTTAGCAGAAACCTAGACCTCTATTCCCCTGATGCATATTTCCACTTTTCCTCTGTACTCCATCCATTTATTTTCTAGCAGCTGCTTAGATTTCTCCTTAACTTATTCTTTCCAGTACAGCTCTTTTACGTGTGTACCTTTAACTCCCTTGAGCCTATAAAAAAGGACATTATCATCTTACAGTTCTAAAAAGAGGTCAAACATCAATACAATTGTGCTTGCCATTTCATCTACATGAGACAATATTTAGTAAAAACTGTTATAATATTACTATTATCAGAAAGCATATGTGCAGTAGCAATTGTACAAGTTGTCAGAAAGCCTCATTATCCATGACCATACCACAGACAAAACAAGGTAACCAGGCATGATCACAGATATATTTTTAATGCAGCACTGTTTAAAGTACATGTATTACTAAGCATCCAAAACATAATCACTAAACATGGAACATACAGATACTCTCGTAACATGTTGGTTTCTGTAAGTATACCTCAGAATGTACAGAGTCACCAGCAATACATACATGTTTTGTCAGTGCATCCATATTTATTTATTTAAATTTTTTTACTGGGAAAGTCCGACGTGGAACAAAGCCACTTTTCAGTGGAGGCCCAGGGAGAAATGCTCCAGATGAATGTCTTTGTAATGTGGGAGGAAACCAGAGTACCCAGAGAAAACCCACACGAATGCAGGTAGGACATGTAGACTCCACACAGAAGGCACTCCAGCTGAGAATTGAACCAGAGAATATCTTGCTGTGAGGTTAAAACGCTACCACTGCACCACTCATGAATAAATAAATAAATTTACCTAAACACATATATGTAAGCACATACAAATTAATTTCTAAGGCGTAATAATACCATAACTATATAAGGAGAAAAATATTACCCATCACAGCAATGGCAGCAGGTGCCACATTACCTTAGAAGCTACTTGTAAGTTAGGTATACCTCAAGGTAAGACCAGCTATGTGCACACAGCTTTTACTTTCCATTTGCATCATATATGATTAATGAGGTTCATTAACATTCAAGGTTTTGGAATCCCATTTGCACATACCTATGTACATTCTTGAAATTGAGTGCATTAACCAATAAGTTGGCATAACAAGAAGGTGCTCTGTGTAAGTACCTAATGGGTGTCACTAAATGCGACCACGTGCAGCACGTGTCCATTACCCTCCAATGATCTGATACCTTCCTATTAGTCTCACCTTTAAAGTACTATTTTGAGACATTTACAGATCAGACCATTGCTACCTGTGAACTGAGTGAGACCTCAGTAAGCAATTTTTGGAAGTCTGTTATCATTCACATGGCTATTGCGAGGAGGCTTTGATGTGTGTGGATGCCCAACTGAGCTAAGTTGAAAACCACTCAGATGCTGACTGTCTACACTGGAGTAAAGCATCGCATGACATCAAGACTACGGAACTTCGCTGTTATCGACATCTGGAACTGTGAGATCACCAACATTGCACTGGAATTTACCCAGCTGGAGTGCAAGTTCACCACAATTACAATGTTCTGCATTGGAAGAATGCTGAAAATCTTCAACGTAGAGTTGCAGAGGTGTGGAGACAGTCAGTGTATGCCTACAGTAAGTGTCACAATTCCCAGTGTATCTGTAAATTCCTATGGAAATCACACATATAGCTGTAACCCATATGCCAGAAATATTCCTATTAATCTCATTCCTTAACTGTTCTGACAGCTTATTTGGGAAATCACTAAGGCAAGGTGACTGTTTTCTCCTGTAGTTATGGGTTTGATTCCCAAATTGGTTACTTATTTAGTATTGTTTTTAATGCATGTAATATAAATTATAAGACCTAATTATTTCCCATCTTATGCATTACAACATTTTCTGCATCCAGCATGGCCATGTTTCACTGACCCCTATAGTGCCTATGCCACAGATGACTATGCATTCCTCTATCTGTACTACTCCAAGACCATCACGCAGTATACTTCTGTATGTGTTCATATTGACCCATACAGACCTCCATTAGTCAACTCTGCTTTAGAAAATGCACATTATTGTTAAAAACCTGTATGTTGCACACATTGGTGTAAGAGCAGTGCAAGTCAGCATGACTAGAAGATGCTGTATGTTGTAAAACGTAATGCTGTCTTGCTGTTACACACCTCAAGTGTGTGTGAAGCATGAAGGATTGGCGTTCTTTGGAGGGAGTGAGAGATACAGATATACACTTTGACTGTAAATCAAATACATTCCCAAATATCAGGGACATTTGTATAGTAGGATTTGGTATGTAACAATAAATTCTATTCAGATATCTCCTGCCCTCCTACCTACATTTTGATGTATGCGATAAACAGGAAGTCTGGTGTAGTTGCCTGTTAATAGCAGCTATGTGTTCCATGAGGAGTTCCAGAGTCTGAGCTATGAAATATTACAGTTGTGTAGTGTTTTTGTGACCAGTGTATTGATGTGTAGTCAAGCTTGTATGTTTTGGTTTACAAATGCACAGCACATAAGGAATGCTGGACTGTAGTTTATACATCTTGTAATGTGAATGCCCTGATCCATGTTATTACTCATCTCCTGCACAGTCATACATTTGAGTTGTTTAACTGCAGATACTCTAAGAAATCATAGCCAGCATGGGTTAGCTAGGCAAGTAGGTGTCAGTGTTATAGTTTGATTATAGCTGAAAGTCACAGGTTTGAATCTTAGATCCTCCAATCTGCCTTTACTAGTTTCCTCATGGGTAAAGTATTGTGACAAAATAGCAAACAAATAGGTACAATCTATTATTCATAGGTTCATAAGTGTGTACTAAACTAATGGCCCTGGAGCCTTTACAAGTCTAGCCCATAGGATTACCCTGGCATCGTGCCACCCGAACTTAGTTCCTAGTGCTTCTGTCGAGTAGAGCCACTGGAGTGATCCCCGGGGTGAATTTTCTATTTCACATCCACTCATTAAGATTTTTCTTGAAGAGGGCCAGAGAGGTGCTCTGCTTGACATGTAAGGGAAGTCTATTCCATAGCATGAGCAGTCTCTGGGTTATGAACCTGTCCTTCCAGCATGTTCTGTTGATTGTGCTAATGAGTTTGAGGTCTCAGGAGTGTGTGGCATGGAGGGATTGGGATTTCTTTAGCTGTAGCATTTCTAACAGAACTGGGTCAGACATGGCTTTGTAATTCAAGCAGAGATCGCCTCTAAGTAGACGATATGAGACAGAGAATAGTTGGAGTTTTTTGAGTCTGTCCATATTGGACAAGTGTTTAAGGCCTAGGATCCTCTTTGTGAGATACTTTTGTGGCCTCTCCAGTTGTTGCACGTGTCTAGTGAGGTACATGCCAAATGGGGCATTGTACTCAATGATTGGCCTAATGAGGGAAGAGTAGATGGAGACAATGACCTCTTTCTTCCTGGATGCAAAACCCTTAGGAATGAGATGTGCCACATAGAACGACGTTCTGACTTTATTTAATGTAAAAGGTAGAGAACATGTACTGCTCACCATATTTTACTATGATTTTATACTTACCTAGTCTTTGCCATTCATGCATACTTTGTACCTTTTGCAGGTGATGAAAAAGAGAAAGGAATTATGCAGTGAGTGGATGCACAAGCTGGAGGAGCAGTGGAGGGAGAGAGGTATGTTTTATACATTTTCATATTATTTTACATAGAACAGATCATGATGTTGTTATAGAAGTGGCTTGGTTTGCAGCTCCATGCATGCTACTAGTAATTCAAGATTATGCAGCATGCATCTACAAGGTAACTTCCATAATTATAAATTTCTTGTGATTACCAGTACCTATTTCATAAAAAAACCTTTACATATAAGTTAGGAGCAGGGCATGTTTAACAAATGAATGTTAATTGTACATCATGACCTAGATGGCAGACAGCTATATGTAAAAGGCATAGTGCTTTTAATTTTGATGCTTCACTCACAGGTTAATTGTGCTTTTCCCATTGTTTCTACAGTAGGTAGTAGTAGTGCATTTGTAGGTTTGGCTGTAGTGCCTCAGTGACTGTTCTGCTGTGAAGAGCCTGCCCATTCACATACTGAATGGGTGACTGCTGTTAGCAGACACTGTCTGGCATATACTTCAGTTCAACATGCCTAATACTTGTGATGCTTTGCTTACCACCCACTTGTATCTTGTGTTTATGAGTTGTAAACATAGCCAGTCCTTTTTTCATTTATATCTGCCTGTTGCTTACTCTCTGATCAACAATACACTGCTTGCATTTTGCAGTTACATAAAGTGTGTTACAAGGTGGATGTAAGGGATTGATCTATCAGTAGAGAAACAGTACAATTTGTCTGACATAACCTAAGATTTAATATGTCACGTGCTATCACTGTGTTTATGATTGACATTTGTTCTAGGGTGTTGTGATGTATTCCAAATATTTGCTGTTGTTATGTCCATCATTGAACATTTTGAATTGATCATCTCATTTGTGTATATTTTTTATATTTCACACTGAATTTTCATCTCACTATATCTTCATTATACAAATATGTTATTTGGTGGCTGTTAACATGACTCATTGCTTGCACAAATATCTGGGTTACAGTTGAGTGATAAACATATTCACACACCAACATAAGTGTGAGAGGCACACATGCAACATAGGAAACACAGACTTCATAAGATCCTGTCTGGCAGTCTGCTTGCCAATGCAGTGAGGTATATGCCAAGTGTTACTCATTACAGGCCACAGTAGTTGTGCTGTGTGGTCATTTTCACAGTGGTCTAACAGTGTAGCATTTGTTTTGCAATGTAGACACATTGGTGTTGCATTCCACAGTGTCATGGCATACTTGTCTTCATATGTCATAATAAATATGTGTGCTGGCTGTGCACATTTGTCATGATAATGATGGCTGGTTACCTGTTGGTCAGGTAATGGCATGATTTCCACAGATAAGCTGTGTTATGCATGCCATGTCATGCACTGGAGTAACCTGTTTGCATTCTGTCATGGATATAGTGGCCATGACATAGCCCTCTATTGATGTTATCCATAAATATAGGTAATAGGACAATTGGAATGTGTCAATTATATGAATATCCACCAGCCAGCCTGACTTGTTTTTATTGTAATCTTTATACATAATCCTTAAAGGCCATGTAATCTGAGAAGTATGTTTTAATCACATCTGCAAAGTATGGTAATATACTTTTCTTCTCATATTCAGGGATCATGGTGAAGGCATAGTAATTAATGTCTGTTAAACTCTTTATGTGGACATCAGTTTGCGTTTCATGGCAGCCATGGTTTGCACATGAATGTGCAGACTAATAGACAAGTGGTTTTAATTGTTATGGTTTGGATTCTTGCCTTACATTGCATATGGTGGTAGATTTAACTATGGACATATCTTATTGTAATGTGTTATACAGAATGTTCTCTGCCTGTGCATTGTGTCACAGTGGATATGTCATGTACTCATTTAGTTTCAGGAATGCATAACATGTACTTTTTTTCTTGTTACATGATTCACCTTTTCAGAGCATGGGACCCATGGCCACATTCGCATCATATACCAGAGATGAGTGCATGCCAGACCATTGCCTAAGTACTCAGATTCAGATGCTGCAGATGACCATGATGAAGATGATGATAATGATGATGATGACAAGGAAGGACCTGGACCTGCAAGTGCCATCATCACTGCTGCACTCTGGAGGAGACATTGACCACCACCACCAGCAAACAATTTTTGGGACCAGATCTGGGATGTGATGACTGATGTATTTTTGACACAGATAAAGTACATTATGGCAAATGCTTTCCAGGACATGGTGCAGGCCATGCAAGACTCATTCAGGGATATAGCCTGCAAAATAATTTGTGACATTCAGCCCCACCAGGGCAGACCCTCACAACTATTGGTATTGTCTGTGTGTCCCACTTATGTATTGCTGCCAATATGATGTTTGCCGTATAAACAACTATACTGTATAGGCACACTTCTGAATTCATAGCATATTGCTGCCATGCCTATGTGATACTTATCCGACCATACAGTGCAGATGTCATGTGACATTCTGCATTATGTTGCACCTGGAACATGACACATATTACCACATTAGACATGCAGTAATCATACTGATGTCCATGAATTGCTATACTTGATGCATACATTGCTTCATGTGGGTAGGTGTTGTACTTCTTATGTTTATGTGTATGCGTATGTGTGTACTCCTATTCATGCATTGAAGCACATTATTGTTATGCCTAATACACTGTGGCCCTGTATTTCACAGTTATGGATTTTGCAGTTAACATGCTGTTACTGACAGAATAGTTCCATTATAAACATGTGTGGGATTGACAACAACTTACAAACAACATTTTCCCCATGGTTCACAAAATCACAGTGAGATGGTAATGTGTTGTGGGTTGCTGTGTCATGTCTGTTCACCAACAGAGCATGTCCTTGCCCCTGTGCTTTGTATGACACTGTTGTGTCCTGCTGTCACACTGGCATACTGGTTTTGTTTGTGGCATGTATTGGCAATGATGGAGTCATGTTATATCATCTAAGTGTGTCTGCTATATGTGGGCAGTGCTCCATTACTTAATACATAGACCACCACTGTTTCATTTGTGTATAAACCATAGATTTCCTGATTTATACAGCAACATTCAAGTATGCCTTCTTTGACTTCTGTTATATTTCCACATGTATTGCTTATTCACATGCATGCCCATATTTTGACAATCGGTGTACATATGCACTGATTTATGTACATGTCTCTGTATATATTCTGATCAATAAAGAAACTCATTGTACATTGGGACTGTGAACATTCATTGAATCCCTCCTACTGCTGTTCACAGGACAGTCCTTTGCTCAGTCATACTCATGGTCAGTGATATATATATATATATATATATATATATATATATATATATATATATATATATATATATATATATAGATATAGATATATATATATTATCACAGGTGTTTATCCCACATTTTGCTGTATGCTGGCATGACAATATGACAATATATATATATGGGTCTACTTCGGATAACCGAATCGCCACTTCACTGACATGCAGAAGAACGAGATGAAACGACCGAAAAGGAAGGTGATCGACAAGGTGATATTCCGACAGCCGAAAGACCGACAATGGCAACGTGTGAGCGCGACTCGGTAAGTGTGCGATAGTGACGGATTTAGGATTAGGGAGCGGACAAGTAAGTGTGCAATAGTGAGGGATTTTGGGTTAGGGTGTGGGAAAGGTGAGCGTGCAGTAGTGTCGGACTTAGGGTTCGGGTAAGGTAAGTGTGTGATAGTGATGGACTGTAGTTTAGGGACGGGTTAAGTGAGTTAGGGTTAGGATGCGGGTAGGGTGAGTGTGCGATAGTGACGGGTTTTATGTTTTAGGGTGGGTTAAGTGAGTTAGGGTTAGGGTGCAGGTAGGTTAAGTGTGCGATAGTGATGGTTTTTAGGTTTAGGGGTGGGTTAAGTGAGTTAGGGTTAGGGTGCGGGTAGGGTAAGTGTGCGGTAGTGTCGGACGTTAGGGTTAGGGTTTAGGTTAAGGTTAGTGGATATGTTATTGTGTGTAATGTGTAGTTTACGTTTTTTGTGTCGGTGTAATGGTGTTCAGTTTTGTGAGTTGTCAGTATCGTGTGTTTTCGATTGTTTGGGGTCGGTGTTTTGTGTGTCGGTGAAGTGGTGGTTCGGTTATTCTAAGTAGACCCATATATATATATATATATATATATATATATATATATATATATATATATGTGTGTGATATTGATTTTTAGCTTGTGTACCTAGGCTTCTTGCTGTTATATGAGTGCACTCTACTGTGTGTGTGTGTGTGTGTGTGTCTGTGTGTGTGTGTGTGTGTGTGTGTGTGTGTGTGTGTGTGTGTGTGTGTGTGTGTGTGTGTGTGTGTGTGTCTGTGTGTGTGGGTATGATTTGTACATGACCATGTTTAGTGCCATCAGCAATACATTCTAACCATGTTTCATACATTTGCCATTTGCTCCAATGTAGCTTGAGTTGACTTCAACACCACCCTCTGTAGTATATACATGCATTCGTAATGTGTCCCCTTACAAAGTGTTGTCCTGCTTTAGTATATACCTACTTTGCTTTGCTGGCATGTCTTCCTTGATGTGGGACCATGTTGTCCACCTCCATTCATCCTTTTTAGGTTTGGCATATATCTTGCACATATTCATAGCGTACGTTACCCTGCCTTTGCATTATCATCCATTATCATATAGATGTATTGTTAGAATACCAACTTGTGACAACCCTTTGGCTATTATGCAAATTCAGGACATATACATGCATGATGCTGGCTATTGCATTCATTGCATCCTTGTTTCTGTTATACTTGTGTGTTACGTATTACCCAGAGTAATTTGCCTTACTTCATGTGCACAACCTTACAGTTATTAAAGAACATTAATCGCAGATTTTACATTTATTATCCCATGTCATTGGTGTTTGTATGTGTATTAACTTTGCTTTTTGATAGGTTCCTGTTAGGCCAATAATGGTCACACATATACATCTACACCTCTGTGTTGCTTCTCACATGGCATCTGTCTGTGACATATGCATTCCACTACACATCTGTTTGGGTTGTGTTCACCTACTTGTTTAAGAAGCAGTCAGTTTGTTGTTTTTCTACAGTAGTGCTGTTTGGCACTGTACGTGGTTGTCTATCTTTCACATCAATGATCAGTGCTTCAGTTCTGACATTTGCTGGCCTTCTCCAGCATCTCATGGGTTGCATTTGCTCATCTGTGTTGCTGCTTGGCTTAAACTTGCACTGTTGACAACTACTTAGTTTTTGGATTCCAAGTCCAATGCATACTGTAGGTCTTATTTGTTCTTCTACACCACACACCTGCCCTCAGTCATACACATTTAGGTATGTCTATTACACAGTTTGCAACATGTCATAACATCATAGACTCTAGATAAATATTTATTTCTGCATGTCAACATGGCTGGTATGCATTCCACCCTGTCTGTCATCTTTCCACTGCCTGGTGTGGAGTGTGCAGCCTGTGTACCTTACCTTTCCTTTATATTTATTTTGGCCTTTGTCTGTCATGTCTTGTTATATTTGTTATATGTGTGCACATGCTGTTTTTCCCTTCTAGTCCTCTTTCCCGGTCTTTTCCTTTCCTTCTTTTCTCCAAAAAAGGGTTCTATTCCCACAAAAAAAAAAAAAAAACTTGCCCATGCCCCTTTCTTTCAGATGTTTCTATTCCAGCATATCTCTTGTGTGTCTGTCTTCTTCACCCGTACCCCATGTCTGCTTTTCTATCTCCCTGTTTCCTTGCGTATCTGCATTACTTGTGTTCCCTACACATGCCTGCCCCTATTGTTAGTTACTGTTAGCCTTGATGAAGCGTCCACGATTGGACTTTACCTTTAATAATTTTTTTATTAGAAATTTTACAGATTCTGTTGGATTTCATATTTTCTGATGAATGTATTTTGTTAGCACATGACTTACAGAGACATCCATAGTTGTTAGTGGACCTACTGAAGGGGTTGCCATAGGTATGTATTACTGTAAATATCCTGCAGCTTGGATTGGGCTTGTAGAATTTCTGTAACTTTGGTACTGCACATCATGTTTTTTTAAAAACTTTACATGAATTACATAGTGTCTGTGACTGCTAGACAGTACACCTATTTTGCTAGCTATATTCTAAGTTCACTGAGGCATATTGGCATATTACAAGCTTATGCACACCTTTTACACAGATATCATTGAAATGGACCATGTTCTGCGAATGTTATAGAATTCAGCCCACTGTCTACATCATTTATAGTTTTAGAAATAAATGTTATATGTACTGGCTTCAACTATATAAGAAGGTCTCATACAGTTACCCTACCCTGAAAATTGTCTACTTTCTTCTTTTGTTGAATGTATGTCAAAATTAGTCTCTGCTTTTCTGTTATGTGCAAAACTGCTTTATCTTTCTATTTATTTCCTTAAATGCATTTCTGACTACATTCTCCTGAGATGCACCTAAGAATAATCCATGGAGATTAGTGCACTCCCAGTCTTAATTATATCAATAAATAAACTATGCACTTGTTCTTTAAAATATAAAGTATTAGATACATTTACATTATGTGTATGTATTAGAGTTGATGTCCATGTACATAAGAGGCATGTCTACATATATGTCTACATCTGTCCCGCTCCTCTATCTCAGTCTATATATGTGTGTTTGTGTGTGTGTGTGTGTGTGTGTGTGTGTGTGTGTGTGTGTGTGTGTGTGTGTGTGTGTGTGTGTGTCTGTGTGTGTGTCTATGTGTGCATTTTGTTTGTGAGCATGTATGTAGTATGAATGAATGCTTAGCAGATGTTTAGATGTTAAAAAGCTACAGAAGGATAAAGCATGAAGGATGAAGACTAACAATAAACATGACTGTC